>NC_041390.1:257671029-257677330 GCF_002162155.2 Triticum dicoccoides | reverse complement strand
TACACCAAGTGGTGAGCGATCCTCCCACTAGGGGGCTTAGCTGCGACCCCGTACTTGCCTAAGTAACAAAACTACTCCGAGTGGTGAGCGATCCTCCCACTTGGGGGCTTAGCTACGACCTCGTACTCGGCTAAGTTATAAAACTACTCCGAGTGGTGAGCAATCCTCCCACTCGGGGGCTGAGCCGCGAACTCAATTCGCCTAAGTTTCAAAACTACTCCGAGTGGAGAGCAATCCTCCCACTCGAGGGCTTAGCTGCGACCCCGTACTCGCCTAAGTTACAAAACTACTCCGAGTGGTGAGAGATCCTCTCACTTGGGGGCTTAGCTGTGAACCCGTACTTGCCTATGTTACAAAACTACTCCGAGTGGAGAGCAATCCTCCCACTCGGGGGCTTAGCCGTGACCCCATACTCGCCTAAGTCACAAAACTATTCCGACTGGAGAGCAATCCTCCCGCTTGTGGCTTAGCTGCGACCCCGTTCTCACCTATGTTACAAAACTATTCTGAGTGGAGAGCAATCCTTCGACTCGGGGGCTTATCCGCAACCCCGTACTAGCCCAAGTCACAAAATTATTCTGAGTGGAGAGCAATCCTCCCACTCGAAGGCATAGCTGCGCCCCGTACTCGCCTAAGTTACAAAACTACTCTGAGTGGCGAGCGATCCTCTCACTCGGGGGCTTAGCTGTGAACCCGTACTCGCCTAAGTTACAAAACTACTCCGAGTGGAGAGCAATCCTCCCACTCGGGGGCTTAGCCGCGACCCCATACTCTCTGAAGTCACAAAACTATTCCGACTGGAGAGAAATCCTCCTGCTCGTGGCTTAGCTGCGAGCCCATTCTCGCCTAAGTTACAAAACTATTCTGAGTGGAGAGCAATCCTCCGACTCGGGGGCTTAGCCGCAACCCCGTACTCGCCTAAGTCACAACATTATTTTGCGTGGAGAGCAATCCTCCCGCTTGGGGCTTAGCTGCGACCCCGTTCTCGCCTAAGTTACAAAACTATTCCGAGTGGAGAGCAATCCTCCCACTCGGGGGCTTAGCTGCTATCCCATACTCGCTTAAGTTAAAAAGCTGCGGCACAAGTACAACATTCGGTTGGACTCGGAGCTGCGCCACAAGTACAACGCCCGGTTGTACTCGAAGCTATGCCACAAGTACAACGTTCGGTTGCACTCGGAGCTGCGCCAGAAGTACAACGTCCGGTTACACTCGGAGCTGCGCCACAAGTACAATGTTAGGTTGCACTCGGAGCTGTGCCGCAAGTACAATGTCTGGTTGCACTCGGAGCTGCGCCACATGTACAACGTCCGGTAGCACTCGGATCTGCGCCACAAGTAAAACGTCAACCCCGAGTGAAGAGCGACCCATTCGCTCATAGTTTCAGCTGTTATTCTCGATTCACTAGAAGTCAGAAAACTCAAAGGTGATGAAGACAAAGCAACCATATTCAAAGAAAAATCAGGTTCGGATAAATCCAGCAAGGTTCAGAACTGCGAACATGAGTTCTCGGGCGTCAAGCCCGAAAGAGTTTAATGGTTACAAAATCACTCGGCATTCCGAGGCAAATAAAAGTGAGGCATCAAGTTTGTTCACTCCGCGGGAGGAGGGCTGGCTGGCTCGATGAACTCATCCATGTCGATTCCATCAGCGATGCGAGTAGTAGCCTCGATGAAGGTCTCCATAAAGGACTGGAATTGAAGCTTCTTGGTATTGGCGACCTTGATAGCCGCCAACTTATCTTCTCTAGCTTCTTTGCAATGAATGCGAACCAGAGAAAGAGCCACGTAAGTGCCGCACCGAGCGGCGGACTTCTTCCACGCCTACACTCGACTAGGGATTTCATTGAGTCGAGTCATCAGAGACTCGAGGTCGTTTTGGAAAGTCACTTGTGGCCAGAGTTCTGTGTCGATCCGTGACATCGCCACCTTCAGTCGTGCAACATGCCCCACAACGCTGGCGAGGCGAGATCCCACCCACAACATGTTCATTGCAGCTTCATCTTTGATGGGGGAGCTAATGGGGTCCATACTCGTCTCAATCCGCCCCGTATTTTCCTACAATTTTTGACAGAATTCTGCACACACAGGAAAATAATGAGTCGACGATCACATGATGAGTCGGTAGTTGTGAATCAGTAGGACAAAGGAAAGTACCTTCAAGCATAAGGAACATCTTCTTGGCGAGTCCTGCCAGATAAGCCTCCAGTTCATTTCTCTTCTGAGTGAGATCTGCTACCTTGTCAGTCAGGGCCACCTTATCCTTCTTCAGCTACATGACTTCTTTGTTGGCTTCATTAATGGCAGTCTTTAGCTTGGCATTTTCCTCTTCCAACTTGCTGACTGAAGCCACCTTCTTTTCAGCAAGTTCAGCTTTCTCTCGCGCCGTCTTCTGTGCCGCCGCAAGGTCGAGGTCCTTCTGCTGCAAAGCCTACTTCATTTTGTCTAAAGAAATAACATTCTTAAGACGAGCTTGGAGTTGTCTGTTTTCACTAGGCACATCTGTTCGAGTAGAGTCACTCGGTTCAAAAATTGAAAGGAAAAGATGACAAGGCAAACAGTCGACAAGTTATTACCTCCCATGGCAGCTGCTTCATCCTTAGCCTTCTGAAAGTTCTCCTTGGCCAGCTCCAGGTCAAGATTGAGCTGGATTTGTTTCCTCTATAATTCAGCAAATTGAGCCTTGAGTTCACAAGATTTTTGCAACCAATGAGTAAGACATGTCAGTCGACAAGAACAAAGATCAATTCTTTTGAGCGAAAAGATACAAGTTTAGGTGATTACGACAAAAAGAGTTCTAAGACTACTGCCGAATCAAACATTCAATAGTAGTCTCTGGGACTACACCCAGTGGGTGCACTTGGCGTGCCCGCACTGGTTTGACTTTCCACTCGACATGGTCTGTCCAGTCAGAGTAAAAAAGAGACAACAATCATTCTCAGACCACCGCCGAATGCCCGTAGTCGACCGCGGTCTCGGGGACTACACCCAGTGGGTGCACTTGGCGTGCCCCCACTGGTCCGAATACCACTCAACACGACCTGTCTAGGCCGAGTGGAAGATTGCAAAGATATATTCGACAAAGACCTGTGAAGAATCAAACATTCTATGGCGGTCTCGGGGACTACACCCAGTGGGTGCACTCTGCTTGCCCCCACTGGTCCAAGGGTACACTAGACATGATATAGTCGACTCAAGTGGAAGAACTATTCAGGAAAAATTAAAGCACCCAGTGGGTGAACAGATACAAGGTGCAGACTCATGATTGAAGCACATTAAAGGTTTCAAAACGCTCATCCACAGAGATCTTACGAATAATAAAGGAGCAGTTTTCAAGTACCATATCCTAACAGAGCAAAGATCAGTTAGAAATCAACACACTTGAACATTGGTTTGAAGAGCAAAGCTGGCATCATAGGCAGCCTTGCTAGCTTCGTGCACCACCATCATTTGCTCCATCATAAGGCCTGCTTGGCGTATAAGCTCTTCCATAGCAGCGCTCACTGGGTCCTCTAGGACATGATGGGTAACAAAGAGTGAAGTTGGTGGAACAGTCGAAGCAGCTAGGGGATCTGAGGCATGGAGTTGCACGGACAGAGCAAGGACTTGGGCGGTTGATGCCGAAGGACGATCAATCGACAAAGTATTGGCAAAAGAAACACAAGCTCGAATTTGATCTCCGGATTGCTGGATCACTAGTTCTGGCACTGGTGTCGACTGAGGCACCTTGCTGGCAGGCGCCCTCCTGCTCGAAGTCCTGCCGTTTCTTCACGTGGTCTTCTGAGGCACATCTTCATCGTCCTCTGGAAGATCTATGACATTTGTTGGTGCTGTGAAGGCCTTAACCGCAAGAGTTCAGTCGAATTGACAAAATGAGGGCAAGATAGTGGAGTTGTACTTGCTTTGGAAGTGGCCGCGTCCTCGGTCTCCTAATCATCTTGGTCCTTGTAAATGTCCATGGAGATCCCGGAAGTAGCAGTGCTAAAAGTTTCAGAACTCACTCGGTCAAGCAAGAGAATGAGTCGACAGAAACATAGAAGTTTCCAAACTATGCAAAAGCAAAGAGAGAAAGTAAAATACTTACACAGAAGCGATGGGAACATCCACCTTGATCTTGGGCAAGGCCTTCCGAGGCTTTGAAGGGGCGGTGTTGAGCTGCTTGGCGGCTTTTCAGATGGCTCCAGAGACGAAGTCCGAGTGCGTTTTTGCACTTGTGTGCTTGGAGGGGCTGCCTTGCCACGCCCGCAGGGTCTCGTGACTGTTTGGATTGACGCTCTGAGCGAGGTGGTGAGTCGACTTCCTCACTACCGCCCAAGTTGTCACTGTCGTCTTCATGGTCGTCGGGGGATTGCTTGTCGCCGCTCTCGTCAGTGCTCTTAGTTCCCTCCTGGACTTGCTCCCCGTTCGGCATCGAGTACATCTCAGTATAAATCTGCAAGGAAAGAAGTTAAATAGGTGCCAATCGGATTCAAGAATAGTTGCAAATCAGAATAAAAATACACTAAGTAACAAAGGTCAGATCTTGTCCGGCTCATTTTTGGCGTCGAATGGTGCAACTCTCCTGGACCCCCTGGGGTTGTCTTTGTTTCCAGTGATGCTCCACATGCACTGCTCCACCATCTCCTTGGTGACTTCCTTTGGGTTGATTCGAGCGGTGTCGCTAGGGCCCGAGTACATCCACATCGGATGATCGCGAGATTGAAGAGGATGGACTAACCGGTCACACTTCCAACAAATCCATGCCAGTCACGCCATCACGTACCAATTGGACTAACCGGTCGAATAGCATGGACACCTCTCCCTTCTCTGCTGGAGTCACGATCAACGAAGAGGGTTGGCGGACTCGATCCATTGTGAAGGGGGGAAGACCGGTCGACTGACCAGGAGTCGGAACATCTTGGAAGTAGAACCAGGTCGACTACCACCCTCTAACCGAATTGGGAAGGGTCATAGCTAGAAAAGTACTCCTACCCCTCGTCTGAATCCCTAAACCCCCACACATTTAGATCACGTGCATCTTTTCATCATTCGGATTTGCCTTCTTCACAGATTGAGAGCGACAAATAAAGATGTGCTTGAATAAACCCCAATGCGGTCTACAGCCCAAGAAGTTTTCACACAGAGAGATGTATGCAACAAGATATGTGATTGTGGTAGGGGAGAAGTGATGAAGTTGGGCACCAAAAAATGTCAAGAAACCCCAGAAAAAAGGGTGTGGAGGCAGAGTGAACCCATGGTAGACATGAGTGGCAAGGAGGACGCACTCACCCTCCTGTGGCCGAGGCTCGGTCTCGTTCCTCGGCAACCTCCAAGACCCATGGGCAATCAAGATAATTTTTGATGTGGAATTCTACCTAGCATAATCTCACATATCTAATCATGGCATGAATATTAAGATACGAGTGATACAAAGAAATAGTCTATCATTTGACATAAAAACAATAATACTTCAAGCCTACTAATAAAGCAATCATGTCTTTTCAAAATAACATTTCCAAAGAAAGTTATCCCTAAAAAATCATATGGTATGGCTATGCTGTAACACCCCGGATGTAAATTTCCCAATTTGTACTCCAACTCTTGCCGTTTCGGCGTTAAGTTAATTTATTTTCTCGGGTTCGGGTTTTTGTCTCCGTGTGTTGTTTTCATTGTCATACATCTCATATCATGTCATCATGTGCATTGCATTTGCATACGTGTTCGTCTCATGCATTCGAGCATTTTCCCCGTTGTCCGTTTTGCATTCCGGCACTTCGTTCTCCTCTAGTGGTCAATTCTAGCTTTCTTTCATGTGTGGGGATTAAACATTTCTGGATTGGACCGAGACTTGCAAAGCGGCCTTGGTTTACTACCGGTAGACCGCCTGTCAAGTTTCGTACCTTTTGGACTTCGTTTGATACTCCAACGGTTAACCGAGGGACCGAAAAGGCCTTGTGTGTGTTGCAGCCCAACACCCCTCCATTTTGGCCCAAAACCCACCTAAACCCTCTCCATCATCTAGAGCGTTCGATCACGATCGCGTGGCCGAAAACCGCACCTCATTTGGACTCTCCTAGCTCCCTCTATGCTTATATATACCTCCCCCCATTCCAAATCTCGGATCCCCTCTTCAAACCGTAAAAAAATCCGTCTCCGCCGCTGCCGGACGTGTACAGACGGAGCCGGACAACGTCCGCCGCCACCTGCGCCCTCTCAGCACTCGCCACATGGCACGCCGCCGCCTCCCACTGCGCCGGCCCGCGGGGCCCGACCGCGGCCCTCCTGGCCCGCCTTCCCGCGCCGCCTCGCGCCGCCTCCCGCTG
>NC_041390.1:257646817-257670368 GCF_002162155.2 Triticum dicoccoides | reverse complement strand
GCCGCGCCACCCCGCTGCCTGCCGCGCCGCCCCGCTCGGCCGCGAGCCGTCCTGCCGTGTTGCCTCGCTCCGATGGCCGCCGCCCTAGTCGCCCCGATGCCACCGCACCGGCCCCGCCCGCTCCGGCCATCGCCAACCGCCGGCGCCCCGCGCCGTGAGAGCCCCCGCCGCCACCGTCTTCGCCCGGGGCCGGCGAGCCCTTCCTCTCCTCCGGCCGGACTCCGGCGACCTCGAGCCTCTACTCCGGCGAAGATTCCGGCGTTCCTTGATTTCCATGCCCCGATCCAGATCTGGCCGTGAACAGTAAACCCTAGGTTCAATTTTTCTTCTAAGTCCCAAATTCTCAGATCCAAGTGCTCCTGTTCATAGCCTCGTAACTTTGCATCCGTAGCTCTAATTCATGCATATAGCATATCAAAATGTTCATCTCAGAGAGTAAATCATTTCATTCCATTGCATCATTTTCATTTGAGTTCATCTTGATGCCCGAAAGGCTGTTAGAAGTGGGCTACTTGAGATAATTGTCAGATCTGCTACTCCATTTAGGTTTTTGTCATTTTTGCCATGATTATTGTGTGCATGATATGCCCTGATGCTCTACATATGTTTTGTTAAGGGTTTTGTCATCTTTCCAGAGGTGCAACCCATGTATTTTTGTGATGTGCGTGGTGACTAGTACAAGCTTGCAAAGTGGTGCACTTGTTAATTCTGTTTTTAGGGACTTAGCAATTCCACTAAGTCCTTGAGCTGTTTATCTCATTATGCCATATGTTCATGTTGTTTCCTAGTGATCCGTGCCTCTTTTGAGGATGATCAGTAAGGATGTTTTGTTAATATTGTAGTGCTCTATCCATCCATGTCTTTGTTTGAAATTATGGAGCACCCTAGCTTGAGTCAATCGAGCTCTAATTTTGCTACTTTGTGAATCTGGGCAGATTGTCAACTTGTTTGCAATTTTGCCGATGATGTTGTAGTTGATCCCTGCATGCTATGCTATTGTTCTTGCCATGTATAGCTTGAATTTTGTGCATTCTTAATGGGTGTATGCTTAGATTTCCATGACTTGCCCTGTAGTGAGTGCATTGAGCTCGTAAACATGCCTACTTGAGTTATACTTCACATGCTTGCAATTGTATTTTCTGATCCCTTTTGGCTCAAGGTCACTAAGGGACTTTTGTTAAGCTCTTTGTGTAGCTCCATGCCATGCTTTACTTTGTATTGTTCAGGTCCTGTAGCATGTAGTTTTGTGTCTCCGAAGAGTGCTACCTGATCTGAAATTCCAGACAAGTGTTAATTTCACTAAGTCTGAGATCTGTTTGCCATATGCATTTTTTCCATGCTTGTTTGAACCTGTTAATGGATGAATTGGCCGCAGCTCAGTGCTAGACTTTTGTTAAGAATCTTGAATGCATCCCTGCCATGTATTTTGTTATCATGTTTGGGTGCTGTAACATGTTCATCTCATTGCATTTAGATGGCTACTTGCTGTAAATAGCAAACCGGTGTCATATTTGAATCGCTTGCCATTTCCAAACCATAACTCCCATTCCAGCGTTCTTTATATGGTTTTCAAGCGATTTCATATCATATTTCTAGTGACAGACTTGGATTTCCAGGTTGAGGCCAGGTTCATGCGTTTCCTATCGTATCTTGCATTTTGCATCCAGCATCGCATCCCGCATAGCATATCATCATCGCATCATATTGCTTGATCCTTGCACGTGGTTGATTGTGTCCTTGTTGCTTGTTTGTCTTGTTTGGGTAGAGCCGGGAGACGAGTTCGCTAACGAGAAGCCCGTTGAGTTTGCTTTCGAGGATCCAGTCAACTTTGACAACTGTGCAGGCAAGATGATCATACCCTCGAAATCACTACTATCTTTGCTATGCTAGTTTGCTCGCTCTTTTCCTATGCCAATGCTACGATGCCTAACACTTGCTTTCAAGCCTCCCAAATTGCCATGTCAAACCTCTAACCTACCATGTCCTAGCAAACCGTTGATTGGCTATGTTACCGCTTTGCTCAGCCCCTCTTATAGCGTTGCTAGTTGCAGGTGAAGATTGGAGGCCGTTCCTTGTTGGAACATTTATTTACTTGTTGGGATATCAGTATATTATCTTGTTATCTTAACGCATCTATATACTTGGTAAAGGGTGGAAGGCTCGGCCTCTCGCCTAGTGTTTTGTTCCACTCTTGCCGCCCTAGTTTCCGTCATATCGGTGTTATGTTCCCGGATTTTTGCGTTCCTTACGCGGTTGGGTTATAATGGGAACCCCTTGATAGTTCGCCTTGATTAAAGCTTTTCCATCAATGCCCAACCTTGGTTTTACCATTTGCCACCTAGCCTCTTTTTCCCTTGAGTTTCCGGAGCCCGAGGGTCATCTTATTTAACCCCCCCAGGCCAGTGCTCCTCTAAGTGTTGGTCCGACCGAGTAGACTGCGGGGCAACTTGAGGGTTGGTTTTACTCATAGGATGTCTCATGTGAGTGTGCCCTGAGAAAGAGATATGTGCAGCTCCTATCGTGATTTGTCGGCACATTCGGGTGGTGTTGCTGGTCTTATTTTAACTTGTCGAAGTGTCTTGAAGAACCGAGATACCGAGTCTGATCGGAACATCTTGGGAGGAGGTCTATTCCTTCGTTGACCGTGAGAGCTTGTCATGGGCTAAGTTGGGACTCCCCTGCAGGGATTGAACTTTGGAAAGCCGTGCCCGAGGTTATGGGCAGATGGGAATTTGTTAATGTCCGATTGTAGATAACTTGAACCTTAACTTAATTAAAATGAATCAACTGAGTGTGTTACCATGATGGCCTCTTCTCGGCGGAGTCCGGGAAGCGGACACGGTGTTGGAGTAATGTTTGCGCAGGTTGCTCTCTAGTTTCTCGCTCGCGCTTTGCCTCCTCTTCTCGCTCTCTTTTGTGAATAAGTTAGCCACCATAATTGCTAGTCGCTTGCTGCAGCTCCACATATATTTACCTTGCCTCACCTATAAGCTTAAATAGTCTTGATCGCGAGGGTGCGAGATTGCTGAGTCCCTGTGGCTCACAGATTACTATTACACCAGATGCAGGGCCTGATGATTCCGCTCCAGGAGACGCGCTTGAGCTCAAGTGGGAGTTCGACGAGGACTCTTAACATTACTATGTTTCTTTTCCCGATGATCAGTAGTCGTGCCCAGTTGGTGGTGATTGGGACCGTGTCGCATGTTGGGTTATCTTTTATTTTGGCGTCGTAGTCGGGCCATGAGTGTTTGGTTGATGTAATGTTATTTATGTACTTGATTGACGTGGCGAGTGTATGCCAACTATGTTATCTCCCCTTTTATTATCTATATTACATGGGATGTTGTGAAGATTGCCTAACTTGCGACATATGCCTTCAATGCGATTATGCCTCTAAGACGTGCCTCGACACGTGGGAGATATAGTCGCATCAAGGGTGTTACAATTTGGTAATGAGAGCCTTCCCCGACCTTAGGAGCCCCATTGCTTGATCGTTTTTAGCGGCCGAGTTGTGTCTAGAAAAAAATGTTTTGAGTCATTTAGGAATTATATATCAGAGAGTTTAGGAATTCTTTTTACTTCCCAGTCTCCTCATCGCTCTGGTAAGTCATCCCGACGTATAGTTTTGACTCTTCTCTTCTCAAATTTCACTAAAAAAAATTTTAGGATCACGAGGGTATCTTGGAATCGTTCCGATGGTTTTATGATGAGAACATTGTCTTGGTGCCTCCTGTCAGGGGTTTAGTGGAAGTGTCCCGAGGAGTTGAGCTCTGAGGTATTGTCATCATAATTTTATCGTTGCAGTTCTGGAATACCTGAGTTTAGTACGCCGACATCGAAAATCTCTTTTATGCAGTTCGTTGGTGAGATAACCTCGACGCCACCCAGTACTGGGGCGGGAGTTCGGGAGTATCGCCATAACTTGTATAACAGATGCTTTTCGAAGGTTGAGGTAGATGGTTTCCGAAGTTTTCTTGGTTATGTGTTGAAGGATGGATACAGCTGGATGTAGGATTTGCTAGTTTGGGTGAGATATTATGCTTCCCCTGTATCCCCAACACCTGATTGCATAACCGGAAAGGTTCGGGAGTTTCATAGGTGGGAATTCTTGTAGCTCTAGTTCTTCTTCCACGGATATTGGTTTGAGATTGGGATTTCTTACCGATTATTCGTTCTTGATCCATACCTTGTTGATTTATTTCTCTACCTTAATTCTACGTGGCTTCTCAATTTATGGATATGTGACCATTTCAAGATGAATGCATCCGTTCATTTTGTTTGGATGTGAAGACTATATGTTGCAATTTTCATTCCATTGGATTCAGCTTCAATATTTGTCTATCAATGTGCTAATGGTGGTCAACCTCTTCAGTATGGCTCCTCCAACGCGCACGACTCCGAATCCTGATCCGCCACCACCTCCACCTCCTCCGGAGGCATGGCAAGCTGTGATGGCCGCAACCAATCCAAACACACAGTTGATCATGCAAATTCTTCAAGAGCACAATCAAGGCAACCAAGGGAATCAAGGCAACAATCAGAATCATTTTGCTACACTCAACCAGTTCCTTGCTAACAGGCCAAAGAATTTCAGCAATTGTGTTGAGGCAACCGATGCTGACGATTGGCTTGTGGATCTGTGCAAGCATTTCGAGTGCAGTAACGTCAGGCCTGAGGACTTTGTCAAGTTCGCTTCCTTCCAACTCAAAGATCAAGCTGCAGAATGGTTCCAGCAGTACAAGGATTCCAAAGGTGGGCGTGTTATCACTTGGGATGAATTCCGTCAAGATTTCCGAGCTCATCATATTCCTTAGAGCGTGGTTGAAAGCAAGCGTGAGGAATTCCGCAACCTGAAGCAAGGCTCTTTGTTTGTCTATGACTACAACAAGTTGTTCCAGAAGCTCGCCCGCTTTGCCAAGCAGGACATACCTGATGAGAAGAGCAATGATATACCAGTTCAGGGGTGGTCTCAGAGAAGAAATTCAGCTAGCTCTTGTTCTCTTTGAGCCCTTGAGATACGATGAGTTCTACAACATGGCATTGAAGCAAGAGGCTGCTCAGTTGAGGTGTGATGCTTCCAAGAAGCGAGTCAGAGATGTTACTCCTTCTTCCTCTACTCAAGTGGCCAAGTAGCAGAAGTATTGGCTTCCTCCTCCTCCGTTCCGTCAGCCATATCAGCAGAAGAGCAAAGGTGGCAGTGGATCTTCCCACCCACCCAACCCTGGCTTTTAGAACAAGACTTCGTCTCAAGCTCCAAAATCGAGTGCTCCGTATCACCGTCCGCTTTCAGAGGTCACGTGCAACAAGTGCCAACAGAAGGGTCACTATGCCAACAAGTGTTTCAACCAGAGGCGTCTTCCTCCTCCTCCTCCTGTCAGATCGGCAAGTACAACTGTGATCAAGCATAACCCCAAGCACGCCAAGGTCAATTTGATGAATGCAGCTCAGGCAGAGGACTCGTCAGATGTCATCATGGGTAACCTTCTTGTTAACGATGTTCCTGCAAACGTTCTTTTTGACACTGGTGCATCGCATTCCTTTTTATCATGCCCTTTTGCATCGAAGAACAATGTTGATACTGAGATCATGCCCAAAGTCATGCAAGTTTTTTCTCCCGGCAAGCTTTTGACTTCTAGCTTGGTTGCTCCCGACATCTCTATCACATTGGGTGACTACAAGTTTCTCTCTTCTCCGGTGGTTCTTGGCAACTCAGATATTGATCTTATTCTCGGAATGGATTGGCTTTCTAAGCACAAGGCACATCTTGATTGTGCTGCCAGGCAGATTCAATTGACTCATTCGTCTAAGGATGTAATTGTCTTTGCCGCTCGGGATAATACAATCCGTCTGTTTTCTCTCAATGAGAAGGGTGAATTGGATGCCATCTCTCAAATTCCTCTCGTTTGCGAATATCAAGACGTCTTTCTAGAAGAGCTTCCAGGAATGCCTCCGCACCGGCCAGTTGAATTCGTTATTGATCTTGAGCCTGGTACGAAACCTGTGTGCAAGCGTCCTTACAAGCTCGGACCTGAAGAGTTGAAGGAGCTGAAGAAGCAACTCGATATTCAAGAGAAAATGGGTCTCATCCGGCCTAGTTCTTCTCTGTGGGGTTGTGGTGTTCTTTTTGTGAAGAAGAAGGATGGAACGGAACGACTTTGTGTTGATTACCGTCCATTGAACAAGAAGACTATCAAGAACAAATACCCACTTCCCAACATCAATGAGCTGTTCGAACAACTCAAGGGTGCCCAAGTATTCTCAAGCTTGATCTCCGTATGGGTTATCATTAGATTCGTATTCATGAGCAAGATATTCCCAAGACGGCTTTCAGGACAAGCTATGGTTCATACGAATACACTGTCATGTCTTTTGGCCTCGTCAACGCTCCTCTGACGTTCTCTCGCATGATGAATTTCATCTTCAACGCCTACACCAATGACTTCGTTTTGGTCTATCTCGATGACATTCTGGTTTTCTCGAAGAACAAGGAAGATCATGCCAAGCACTTGCGTTTGGTACTCGATAAGCTCAGGGAACATCAGTTCTACGCTAAGTTCTCCAAGTGTGAATTTTGGCTCGATGAGGTTCTTTATCTTGGTCATATCATCTCTGCCAAGGGCATTGCCGTGAATCCTGAGAAGGTGTCTGCAATTGTGAATTGGGAACCTCCTCAGAACGTGAAGCAACTCCGTAGCTTCCTCGGTCTCGCAAGCTATTGCCGAAGATTCATTGAAAACTTTTCTAAGATCGCGAAGCCTCTCTCAAATCTTCTCCAGAAGCACGTCAAGTACGTTTGGTCTCCGGAGTGTGACATTGCTTTGAACACTTTGAAAGAGAAATTGATCACTGCTCCAGTTCTGACTCCGCCCGATGAATCCAAGCCGTACGAGGTCTTTTGTGATGCCTCTCTCCAAGGTCTTGGCGCAATATTGATGCAAGAGAAGAAATTTGTTGCTTATACCTCTCGCCAATTGAAGCCTAATGAGAAGAACTACCCCACTCATGATCTCGAGTTGGCGGCAGTTTTGCATGCTCTTTTGACTTGGAGACATCTTCTATTGGGAAGAAAAGTGGACATTTTCACTGATCACAAGAGTCTCAAGTACATCTTTACTCAGCCTAATCTCAACCTCAGGCAAACTCGATGGGTCGAAATGATTCAAGAGTATAATCCGAGTATCGAGTATACTCCAGGCAAGGCCAATGTGATTGCTGACGCATTGAGCAGGAAAGCTTACTGCAACAGTCTGATTCTCAAGCCTTATCAACCCGAACTTTGTGAAGCTTTCCGCAAATTTAATCTGCAAGTTGTTCCTCAAGGTTTCCTCGCCAACCTTCTAGTCTCTCCTACCTTGGAAGACCAGATTCGCCAAGCCCAGCTTCTTGATGCTATGGTGAAAAAGGTGAAGATTGGGATTGCCAAGAGTCAACCCAAGTACAAGTGCTACCGCCTTGATGACAAGGATACTCTCTTCTTTGAGGATCGTATTGTTGTACCCAAAGGTGACCTCCGCAAAGTGATCATGAACGAGGCTCACAATTCTCTCCTCTCCATCCACCCTGGGAGCACGAAGATGTATCGGACCTCAAGCAGGCTTATTGGTGGACTCGAATGAAGCGCGAGATTGCTCAGTTCGTGAATGAATGTGATGTCTGCAGAAGAGTGAAGGCAGAACACCAAAGGCCAACAGGTCTCCTCCAACCTCTTGCCATTCCAGAATGGAAGTTTCACCACATTGAAATGGACTTCGTGACTGGGTTTCCAAAGTCCAAGTGTGGCAATGATGCTATATTCGTTGTCATCGACAAACTCACCAAAGTGGCTCACTTTCTGCCTATCAAAGAGTCAATCACTGCAGCTCAATTGGCGGAACTCTATACCTCTCGGATTGTCTCTCTGCACGGTATTCCACAAGGGATCTCTTCAGACCGTGGCAGCATCTTTACCTCAAAGTTTTGGGATTCTTTCGAGAAGGCCATGGGCACCAACATCCGCTTCAGCACATCTTTCCATCCTCAAACTAGCGGTCAAGTCGAGCGTGTCAACCAGATTCTTGAAGATATGCTCAGGGCTTGTGTGATCTCCTTCGGCATGAAGTGGGAGGATTGTCTTCCTTATGCTGAATTCTCCTACAACAACAGTTTTCAAGCAAGTTCGGGCAAGCCCCATTTGAAATTCTGTATGGCAGGAAGTGCTGTACCCCTCTCAACTGGTCTGAAACCAGTGAATGTCAGCTTTTGGGTAATGACTTAATCAAAGAGGCAGAGGAAATGTGCAAAGTCATTTGTGATAACCTCAAAGCAGCCCAATCCCGTCAGAAGAGCTACTATGATAGTAAGCACCGTGATTTGGCTTTCGAGAACGGAGATCATGTTTACCTCCGCGTCTCTCCTATGAAAGGTACTCGTCGCTTCGGTATCAAAGGGAAGCTTCCCCCTAGATACGTGGGACCTTTCAAGATTGTCAGCAAGAGAGGCGACCTCGCCTATCAACTCGAGCTTCCTTCAAACTTTGCAAATGTTCATGATGTGTTCCATGTCTCTCAGCTCCGAAAGTGCTTCAAGACTCCTGACTGCACCGTGAACTTCGAGGACATTGAGCTCCAAGAAGATCTCTCTTATCGTGAGCACCCAGTTGCTATTCTTGAAGAGACTGAACGCAAGACTCGCAACAAGTCAATCAATTTTATCAAAGTCAAGTGGTCACACCATTCCGACCGTGAAGCTACCTGGGAACGTGAGGATCACCTCCGTTCTGAGTACCCGGCGTTCTTTCAGTCCTAGATCTCGGGACGAGATCCTTTCGTAGTGGTGGAGTGTTGTAACACCCCGGATGTAACTTTCCCAATTTGTACTCCAACTCCTTCCGTTTTGGCGTTAAGTTAATTTATTTTCTCGGGTTCGGGTTTTTGTCTCCATGTGTTGTTTTCGTTGTCATGCATCTCATATCATGTCATCATGTGCATTGCATTTGCATATGCGTTCGTCTCATGCATTCGAGCATTTTCCCCGTTGTCCGTTTTGCATTCCGGCGCTTCGTTCTCCTCCGGTGGTCAATTCTAGCTTTCTTTCGTGTGTGGGGATTAAACATTTCCGGATTGGACCGAGACTTGCCAAGCGGCCTTGGTTTACTACCGGTAGACAGCCTGTCAAGTTTCATACCTTTTGGACTTCGTTTGATACTCCAACGGTTAACCGAGGGACCGAAAAGGCCTCGTGTGTGTTGCAGCCCAACACCCCTCCATTTTGGCCCAAAACCCACCTAAACCCTCTCCATCATTTAGAGCGTTCGATCACGATCACGTGGCCGAAAACCGCACCTCATTTGGACTCTCCTAGCTCCCTCTATGCCTATATATACCTCCCCCCATTCCAAATCTCGGATCCCCTCTTCAAACCGTAAAAAAATCCTTCTCCGCCGCCGCCGGACGTGTTCGGACGGAGCCGGACAACGTCCGCCGCCGCCCGCGCCCTCTCATCACTCGCCACGTGGAGCGCCGCCACCTTCCACCGCGCCGGCCCGCGGGGCCCGACCGCGGCCCTCCCGGCCCGCCTTCCCGCGCCGCCTCGGGCCGCCTCCCGCTGCCTGCCGCGCCGCCCCGCTCCGCCGTGCGCCGCCCTGCCGCACCGCCTCGCTCCGGTGGCCGCCGCCTGAGCTGCCCTGACGCCACCACACCGGCGCCGGCCGGAGCCCGCTGGCGCCCCGCGCCGTAAGAGCCCCCGCCGCCACCGTCCTCGCCCGGGGCCGACGAGCCCTTCCTCTCCTCCGGCCGGACTCCGGCGACCTCGAGCCTCTACTCCGGCGAAGATTCCGGTGTTCCTTGATTTCCGTGCCCCGATCCAGATCTGGCCGTGAACAGTAAACCCTAGGTTGAATTTTTCTTGTAAGTCCCAAATTCTCAAATCTATGTGCTCCTGTTCATAGCCTCGTAACTTTGCATGCGTAGCTCCGATTCATGCATATAGCATATCAAAATGTTCATCTCAGAGAGTAAATCATTTGATTCCATTGCATCATTTTCATTTGAGTTCATCTTGATGCCCGAAATGCTGTTAGAAGTGGGCTACTTGAGATAATTGTCAGATCTGCTACTCCATTTAGGTTTTTGTCATTTTTGCCATGATTATTATGTGCATGATATGCCCTGATGCTCTACATATGTTTTGTCAAGGGTTTTATCATCTTTCCAGAGGTGCAACCCATGTATTTTTGTGATGTGCGTGGTGACTAGTACAAGCTTGCAAAGTGGTGCACTTGTTAATTCTGTTTTTAGGGACTTAGCAATTCCACTAAGTCCTTGAGCTGTTTATCTCATGATGCCATATGTTCATGTTGTTTCCTTGTGATCCGTTCCTCTTTTGAGGATGATCAGTAAGGATGTTTTGTTAATATTGTAGTGCTCTATCCATCCATTTCTTTGTTTGAAATTATGGAGCACCCTAGCTTGAGTCAATCGAGCTCTAATTTTGCTACTTTGTGAATCTGGGCAGATTGTCAACTTGTTTGCAATTTTGCCGATGATGTTGTAGTTGATCCGTGCATGCTATGCTATTGTTCTTGCCATGTATAGCTTTCATTTTGTGCGTTATTCATGGGTGTATGCTTAGCTTTCCATGACTTGCCCTGTAGTGAGTGCATCGAGCTCGTAAACATGCCTACTTGAGTTATACTTCACATGCTTGCAATTGTATTTTCTGATCCCTTTTGGCTCAATGTCACTAAGGGACTTTTGTTAAGCTATTTGAGTAGCTCCATGCCATGCTTTAATTTGTCTTGTTCCGGTCCTGTAGCATGTAGTTTTGTGACTCGGAAGAGTGCTACCTGATCTGAAATTCCAGACAAGTGTTAATTTCACTAAGTGTGAGATCTGTTTGCCATATGCATTTTTTCCATGCTTGTTTGAACCTTTTAATGGATGAATTGGCCGTAGCTCAGTGCTAGACTTTTGTTAAGAATCTTGAATGCATCCCTGCCATGTATTTTGTTATGATGTTTGGGTGCTGTAACATGTTCATCTCATTGCATTTAGATGGCTACTTGCTGTAAATCGCAGACCGGTGTCATATTTGAATCGTTTGCCATTTCCAAACCGTAACTCCGATTCCGGCGTTCTTTATATCGTTTTCAAGCGATTTCATCTCATATTTCCAGTGCCACACTTGGATTTCCAAGTTGAGGCCAGGTTCATGCCTTTCCTGTCATATCTTGCATTTTGCATCCCGCATCGCATCCCGCGTAGCATAACATCATCGCATCATATTGCTTGATCCTTGCACGTGGTTGCTTGTGTCCTTGTTGCTTGTTTGTCTTGTTTGGGTAGAGCCGGGAGACGAGTTCACTAACGAGGAGCCCATTGAGTTTGCTTTCGAGGATCCAGTCAACTTTGACAACTGTGCAGGCAAGATGATCATACCCTCGAAATCACTACTATCTTTGCTATGCTAGTTTGCTCGCTCTTTTCCTATGCCAATGCTACGATGCCTAACACTTGCTTTCAAGCCTCCCAAATTGCCATGTCAAACCTCTAACCTACCATGTCCTAGCAAACCGTTGATTGGCTATGTTACCGCTTTGCTCAGCCCCTCTTATAGCGTTGCTAGTTGCAGGTGAAGATTGGAGGCCGTTCCTTGTTGGAACATTTATTTACTTGTTGGGATATCATTATATTATCTTTTTATCTTAATGCATCTATATACTTTGTAAAGGGTGGAAGGCTCGGCCTCTAGCCTAGTGTTTTGTTCCACTCTTGCCGCCCTAGTTTCCGTCATATCGGTGTTATGTTCCCGGAATTTTGCGTTCCTTACGCGGTTGGGTTATAATGGGAACCCCTTGATAGTTCGCCTTGATTAAAGCTTTTCCAGCAATGCCCAACCTTGGTTTTACCATTTTCCACCTAGCCTCTTTTTCCCTTGTGTTTCTGGAGCCCGAGGGTCATCTTATTTAACCCCCCCGGGCCAGTGCTGCTCTGAGTGTTGGTCCGACCGAGTAGACTGCGGGGCCACCTCGGGGCAACTTGAGGGTTGGTTTTACTCGTAGGATGTCTCATCTGAGTGTGCCCTGAGAAAGATATATGTGCAGCTCCTATCGGGATTTGTCGGCACATTCGGGCGGTGTTGCTGGTCTTGTTTTAACCTGTCGAAGTGTCTTGAAGAACCGAGATACCGAGTCTGATCGGAACATCTTGGGAGGAGGTCTATTCCTTCGTTGACCGTGAGATCTTGTCATGGGCTAAGTTGGGACTCCCCTGTAGGGATTGAACTTTCGAAAGCCGTGCCCGAGGTTATGGGAAGATGGGAATTTGTTAATGTCCGGTTGTAGATAACTTGAACCTTAACTTAATTAAAATGAATCAACTGAGTGTGTTACCGTGATGGCCTCTTCTCGGCGGAGTCCGGGAAGCGGACACGGTGTTGGAGTAATGTTTGCGCAGGTTGCTCTCTAGTTTCTCGCTCGCGCTTTGCCTCCTCTTCTCGCTCTCTTTTGCGAATAAGTTAGCCACCATAATTGCTAGTCGCTTGCTGCAGCTCCACATATATTTAGCTTGCCTCACCTATAAGCTTAAATAGTCTTGATCGCGAGGGTGCGAGATTGCTGAGTCCCTGTGGCTCACAGATTACTATTACACCAGATGCAGGGCCTGACGATTCCGCTCCAGGAGACGCGCTTGAGCTCAAGTGGGAGTTCGACGAGGACTCTCAACGTTACTATGTTTCTTTTCCCGATGATCAGTAGTGGTGCCCAGTTGGGGGTGATTGGGACCGTGTCGCATGTTGGGTTATCATTTATTTTGGCGCCGTAGTCGGGCCATGAGTGTTTGGTTGATGTAATGTTATTTATGTACTTGATTGACGTGGTGAGTGTACGCCAACTATGTTATCTCCCCTTTTATTATCTATATTACATGGGATGTTGTGAAGATTGCCTAACTTGCGACATATGCCTTCAATGCGATTATGCCTCTAAGTCGTGCCTCGACATGTGGAGATATAGTCGCATCGAGGGTGTTACATATGCTCCATCTTCACCACACAAAATATTCACATCATGCACAACCCCGATGACAAGCCAAGCAATTGTTTCATACTTTTGACATTCTCAATCCTTTTCAACTTTCACGCATTACATGAGCGTGAGCCATGGACATAGCACTATAGGTGGAATAGAATATGATGGTGGAGAAGATGAAAAGGAGGAGATAGTCTCACATCAACTAGGCGTATCTGTCGGTGTTCTGGGAACGGGGGTCCCTAGACTTGCCTACCTGCGGCCTGCGACATGGCTCGAGGAGGGGCCCAGCACGGCCCATCTTCATCAACACAGACCCAAGACCCTCGCGAGGGGTCAAGCCTCGCGGGGCGGATGACACGGAGCTTCCTCAGGCACGGCCTCATCAGGCTGGCTCGCGAGGAGGCGGGGAGATCAAGGCGAGGTACCTCACGCGTTGCCCGTGACGCAAGCCATGACGACCAAGGGTGCCAGGCGGGCGCCAGCCCGCGCAATGTCCCCCTTTCCTCTTTGGTGCAAAGGGAGCAAGCGCAGGCGAGAGCATCAAGCAAAGGCACCCGTTTCGGTGCAACGAGACCAAGACTAGTCCAACGGCAGGGAGGAAGTCATTGTGGAGCCCAAGCCAGCGTCACCACCAGAGTCTTTGGCAGGCGAGGACCAACTTTAGTCAGGATAAGTGTACCAGATGTTCCCCTCCAAAATGGCCAATTGTTGGCGCCCTTCCCGCTCAATATTTGGGAAGAGGCCCAGGGCCTTTGCCTATAAATAGGACTGGCCACCCCCAGGGTAGATGGGATCTAGAATCGGCCAACCTAGAAACAAGATGGGACCGAAATCGAAATCGAAATCAGAGAGAGAATCGAGAAGAGAGAGAGAGGGGGGTGAATGAAATCCTAGCAGTTCATCCCCTCAGCCAAGAACAGACCCTCACGAGGATGTTCTTCCTTGTATTGCTCATCATCATCAGCCCAGGAGGCAATCCACCACAACACATACTGGAGTAGGGTATTACACCACAACGGTGGCCCGAACCAGTATAAACCCTGTGTCTCTCGTGCTGTTCTTTCCATAGCTTAGATCTTGGCGAGGCGGAGTGGTGCAGGTAGGTAGAAGGCGGAATCTCCGCGCGCACCCCAGTGTATGAACCTCAAGGGTCTGCCAGAACCCGAAATCTGACATTTGGCGCGCCAGGTAGGGGTGCGCCGGAATTTGTCTTCCACCACCCTGTTCTCCTCCGACCATCGCGTCCATGTCTAACGCTCGTCGGGCCCGCACCGAGCGCCGAGCCACTCTCGCTTCCCGCGTCGCCCAGACGGCTCCTGTCGGCGGGCGTCCTTGCCATTCCCCGTCACCTGCCGTCAACGCCGCCACCGGCCCGGCAGGGACAAGCAGCAAGCGTCGTCTTAGCATCCGTCCGTGCGGCAGGACCGCCACACCGCTACTCCCTCGCTCACGCCAGCTGGTTCATTGTCCCGCACGCTCCGCGCACCCATGGAGGCTCGAGATGCGCTCATCGCGGCAAATGAGCTCCTGCGCTACCGTCCCGTCGACGACGTCTACGAAGAATGGCTTGACTGCGTCTCCGAGCTCGTCCGTGCCGCAGGGGGCTCTCCTGCTCCGTCCGTTCCGCTGCACTGCACCACGCCCCACGCGGGCGACGAAGCTCCGGCGGCGCCCCAGCCGCCTCCTCCTCAAGAAGGCGCCATGGCTCCAAGGCGCGTGGCCCCTGGGCGGAACCCGCTTCGTCAGGTGCCAGCGCGGCAAGAGCAGAGCTGCCAAGAAGTCCCTCGCCCGCACGTCAAGACCCCGCGCTGCTCCCAGCTGTAGCGCGTGGGGACATGCAAGACCAAGCTCTCCGTCACCCAAGGCCTCTCGTGGCCACAGCTGGCTGTCGTGCCTTCACAACCGAGCTACGCAACGTCACGTGGCCGGCAAGTTCAAGCCAGACCTGCCTCTTCGTTACGACGGCACGGCCGACCCTGCGGAGTTCCTCCAGCTCTATGAGCTGGGCATCGAAACTGCCAACGGAGACGACAAGGTCATGGCGAACTGGTTTCCCATGGCGCTCAAGGACGGGGCCCACACCTGGCTCCTGAACCTGGCTCCAGGCATGATCTCCTCCTGGGACGAGATGCGCACCCGCTTCATCGCCAACTTCCAAGGTACTCGCGACCGGCCACCCGCCATGAGCGACATGCGCCGCATCAAGCAACAACCCGGAGAGACCCTGCAGAAGTACATCCAGCGCTTCAACAATGCATGCCTCAAGATTCCCAAGGTGACCGAGCAGGCCATCATCTCAGCCTTCTCCGATGGCATGCGCGATGTCAAGATGAAGGAGGAGGTGGCGATGCATGAAGACCTGTGCACTTCCTTGGAGTTGTTCAACTTGGCAACCAAGTGCGCCAGGGCTGAGGAAGGGCGTTTCTCCCTCCTCGAGCTGCCTGCCACAGACCCAGAAGAGAAGAAGCCCAAGGCCAAGGATGTGAAGCGCAAGGGGGCTGCCGTGCTCGTGGCAGAACCAGACACCAAGCGGGGCAGAGATCAGCCCGAACCTTCCAAGGGCAGTCGGTACTGTGTGTACCACGACCTCCACACCCACAACACCAACGAATGTCAAGAGCTCCAAGCCGTGCGAGAAGGAAGGATCGGCCGTTGCCCCGACCGCGGTGACCGGGGCTACGGTCGAGGAGGAGGAAGGAACGCAGGACGCTGGGAAGACCGCTGCCCGCGCCAAGGGTGGCGCGATCAACCTCGCGAGGATCGCTAACAAGACCCGCCTCACGAGTGAGACTGGAGGGATCAGCCTCGCGAGGATCGCCCGCAAGGCAACGCAGGCCTCCCTCCGCTCACAACTAGGAAAAGGCCTACTAATGGCGCACCTAATTTGGCCATTAATGGCGCATTAGTGGTGCGCCATTAGTAGCACGCCATTAGTATATTTTACTAATGGCGCACCACTGGTGCGCCATTAGTATCTGGTATACTAATGGCGCACCTCAGATGCGCCATTAGTATATACAATAGTGCGCCATTAGTATGCCTCCCAGGGGGCCATGTATACCCAGGTGCTTTGGCATACTAATGGCGCACGACAACAAGATGCGCCATTAGTAACTTCGGCATACTAATGGCGCACTGTTTAATGATGCGCCATTAGTATCCTTTGGCATACTAATGGAGCACTATGATGTGATGCGCCATTAGTATGAATATTAGGTTTTTTTATTTTTTTATTTTTTGTTTAGTATATACAACAGTGCGCCATTAGTATGCCTCCCCGGGGGCCATGTATACCCAGGTGCTTTGGCATACTAATGGCGCACGACAACAAGATGCGCCATTAGTAACTTCGGCATACTAATGGCGCACTGTTTAATGATGCGCCATTAGTATCCTTTGGCATACTAATGGCGCACTATGATGTGATGCGCCATTAGTATGAATATTAGGTTTTTTTTATTTTTTAATTTTCTGTTTTTTGCACAGGTTAAAAAATGTATAATTGGACAAAATATAAACATCACACATCAACAACAGATTCATCGAATACAATAGAAGATTAGTCTCTGAATACAATTCATCATTTTAGTCTCCGAATACAATTCATCATATTAGTCTCCGAATTGAAAAGACCGAACAAAGATAGAACATTATATTACAACTCTCGAGACCGCGAGTTTGTCTTCACATTACAAGTCGATATCGATCATCTAAACTACCATCACATAGAAGAGAGTTGCGGTCATCACGATGAGCATCATCACGATGAAACTCGTCTTCATCCGGTTCCTCCAACGCTCCCTCCTCTCTCCCACTAGATAGCAGGCATATCTAGATTCGGCCTCGGCCCTAGTGGCGTACCCTTTGTAACTGTTACCGCTGAATCGGAGAACCTGTCTCCGACACTCCTCCCTGTCGTCGTAGACTCCGGGAACCTTACCCTTGTACACGACATACCACGGCATCGCTATGCAGTAGCCAAACGAAACGTTAGTACCAATTCACAGACAATACATAAGCAATATATAAGTATGCAATAGAACGATCGGAAGAGAAAAGCAAGACATTAATAGCATCGATTACATCTTAAGTTGAACGACTCTCGAAACCAAAGAGGCATACTACAAGTTCATTAAAGTTTAATTACAACATGAGCCAATCGATGTTTCAGAACTAGACACAGCATCACTGCTTTTGAATCGACTCAAGGGACCGGAGCATGGATGAAGCCGCCGTCTATCGTGGGAGTCATGAAACAACGGGCGTTGTCAGCCTGCATTTGTAGGATTGTGTCGATGTCACTATTGGACGGTTGATTTCTGAGGTAGAACTGCCCCGAGGTATGAAGGACATCTTGATGGATGATTTCGGCAAACTCCGACTGGATGCGATAGAATTCTTGTCTGATGTCCGCGTCCTGGATTGCCGACACGCTCGTGGCCCAATCTTTGAGTCTACTCGGTTGCAGAAGTTGATGATGGTCCCGTATGATCGCCCGCATGTGATGGATGGCGTAGTAGGCACCCTTCTGACCGACAGGCGGCTGCTTGACGCAGCAGAACGTTGTATTGTGGGAGAACACATGCTTGCCGTACTTACGAATAGGCCTGGTGAAGGTGCCTCCAGATTTGACATAGCCGGGGAGAACATCATCAAGAACCTTCTTGACATTTGTGTAGTCTACGTTCGACTGACGGTCCGGGTCGAAATACGTGGCCATGGAATATTTGGGGCTTAGGAGGATGAGCGTGCAATGTGTGTCACTGCAGAAAACACGGAATGTTAAAAGAAAAACGATCGAAATCTAAGAATTCATATGTTATGGGGCGGTTGAGGGGAGGACTTACTCGGGAAAGTAAGGCACGAGAAGTTATCCTTATCTTGGTTTGCCAGAATGACGCCTTCGAGGTAAGAACTCGCGACTTGCCGGTCCCCAACGCTGCCCAAGATCTTGGCACTCATGTAGAAGGGGTCGACTATCACGATGTCCGGGGTCTTGTCGCGAATGATCCACATCTCCATACTCAGCGAAAATAGCCGAACGAAGGTGTAGTGCAGCGGATCAAGGTTCAACATAGCATGGATGTCATCAAACCGCAGGATGATCGTACCCAGGATGGAGTTATCCACAAAGCCCTTGCCCTCTGGCACCTTGGCCGCGAAAACCGGGTATGCCACATCCTTCTCTGCGAGACGCCGCTTCTCCAAAGAAAGAACACTATCATGCAGACTCCGCATAGCACCGGTTGCAGCATCGAGCATATTTCTCGGTAGCATCGGCCTACCCGCCACATGCACCCTCCTCGAGATATCCTCAGGTGAAGGTGGCCCGTCCTGATCACGGATCATACTCGGTGCCGGCTGGCCCGCACCCTTGTTAGTCTTTCTTTTGCGTGCCTTCTTCTTCTCCTGTAATGGGACCGAGTTCTGCTCACAGACCGCCTTCTTGAGTGTCTTGGGGTTGATCATATTTCGCACCTCGCCTATCTGAGGCTCGGTGAAGTCGGCAGCTGGAGGCGTCTCCTGAGAGCTGAACTGCAGACGACACCTGTTGCAACTTGGCTTCTCCGCGGTACCAGCTAGATCGCGCACGTCTTTTGTTGGGTTGGGTTCTTGAGAAGGAGGCCCCATGAAGTCGCCACCGTACCCATGATCGGCAAAGTACTGATCGACGTTGGCAAATGTATCGTCGTCGTCGTCATTCTGATCCTGTGCCATATGCATGTTTGGATCCAGTGGCATAGGGATGTCCGGCACCGTTGCGGCGGTCTTGCCATGGGGCCGACTTGGCGCCGGCACGACTGGCGGCGTTGTCTTTGGGGTGGTGTCCCCCGCCACCAAACGAATCTGGCTCTTCGGCCAAAGCAGGGGCCAGCTCAGGCAGGCGCTGAGGGTCATCACGTCATCATCGTCGGCCCCGACGGGTCGAATCGGAGGTAACAACTCGTCGCAGCCAGGCAGCACCCGAACCTGTTGAACCCTAAACAAGTTGGGTGGCATCTGGGTACCGTGGAACAAGGGGTTGCCCGGTTGAACGATTTTGCCCTTGGCGACATCGACCAACTCGTTGTTCACGAAGTGCAGGAGAGTGCACGGAACATCGGCGGCGCCCTGCGAAAACATGTAGGGCGTTAGGGATGCCCAGTCAAAGGCAAGGAGATGAAGTCATCGGCCGAGAGAGGCTTAATTAGTTACCGTGATGATGGCGTCGAGCTCGGCTAATGTCGAGGCACCGCCAACGGCAGGCGTGCAGTTGACGGAGGGGCCGCTTGCTACAGAGGTGCCGGCCGGCATACACCCGGGTGCATTAAGCTCCCGTGCCGGCGTTGGAGACACCAATGCTGCCTCCGTTGGAGACACCAATGGCCCCGCCATCGCGTTCTGCGAGTTGCTGGCCGTGAAGCTAGGAATCGGGGGCGGCCCCTGTTGGCCGCCCGCAATCCACGTACTAATCCCCTGGATCAAGGTAGGCACAATGGCGGTGATCGTCGCTCCGTGTTGTTGTTGCACTTGCTCTTGGACAATCTCCGGAATCCGCGCCACCTATGCCCTGAGTTCTTGAACCTCGCACGCCTGGCTTTCCGAGCTGGTCTTTTTCTCCTTTCACCCACCAGTGTTATAGTATGACGACCATTTTGTCGACAAGCCTTTGCCAGCCACACGACCAGCTGATGTCGGCTTACTGAGCTTATCCTTGTTCTTCATTACATTCAACGCCCTATTTAGAGTGGTGTCCCAAGGGTTGCTCTTAGTCGACCCCGCGCTACTGCTTTCAGTCGCCTGCGGAAGGAATGTGAACCATTTAGAAATTTGGCTTCATTAATTAGAATGCAACCATATGGAGCTAATTACGCGGCGGTGTATTCCTTACCAGAACAAGCTCAAGCGCCCTGGTCTTCGGATCCGTGGTAAGCTCCTTTGTTTTCGGTTCCTTCTTGTACCGGGCCCTAACAAAGTTCCTGGTCTGCTTGTCACCGTATTTATCGAAGAGGGGCGGTAGGCCTTGCTCGGTACGGTCCGCCTCCTCCTTGTCCCATATAGGCTCTGCCACTCTGTAACCGTCGGGACCGAGTGTGTGTTCCCCTAAGTTCAGCTCCCGCATTTCTTTCCCCCACTTACTTGATTCGGAGTTTGCGGTGCTCGAGTTATTGATCTTGAAGTCGTTGTAGTCATCTTCAGTGATCGAAGGATTTTTCTCCTTGATCTTCTCATAACTCTCACCTTTCACGATCATTCTCTTCACATTGCTTTTCCAAGTAGACAGGGCCTTGCTCATCTTCGCGAGGGAAGCATTGTTCACTTTATTCCCTTTGAGGCTTGTGTTTTCAAATTCAGTGGGGAATTTGTATCGTTCGTGCAGCTTCGTGAAGAGGAGGTTGCGCAAATTCCCTCGGTCAGGATGCCTCAGGTTCTCGGTGTTGATCGAGACGGTGCTCTGGAGAATGCACCCGAGCTGAAGCGAGTACCCCTTGACTATTCGTTCGGGCGCTGTTGGATTCCCGTCGGAGTCCACTTCAGTAACTTCCTCCTTGAGGGTGCGGAGCACGGTCGGGCGCCGGTCCTTCCGTTGCCTCTTCGGTTGGCTGCCATCTGTGCGTGCGCCGCCATCATCAGTGGTGGCATCCTCGGCGGCTCCATCAGTGGTGGCATCAGTGGGGTCATCCTCGGCGGTACCATCAGTGGTCTCAGGATCGGTGGGGAAGGCGGCGTCCTCATACAAGTGAGGTTGTTCCTCCATCTCCTGGGACAGCTCCCAGAATTTCTTGCCGCCCGAACCCCCGGCCTCATCGTTGTTGGCCATGTTTCTCTATAAAAAGGAACAAAGTTTGGTCAAAAAGTTGGTTATTGTCAAGGAACAAGATCATGGTCTCATCATTTAGGGTTTTTCGACACCGAGGCATCCTAAAAGCTAAGCTTTTATCATTGAGGGTTTTTCGACACCGAGGCACCCTAAAAGCCTAAGCTTTTGTCATTTCGGTTTTTATCGACACCGAGGCACCCTAAAAGCCATGCATTAGTCACAAGTACGCCGGGGCACTTGATCCTACTTAATTAACTACTAAGATACCCCGGCCCATGCATTAGTCACAAGTACCCCATATGTCCTATTTTTAGCAAAGTCATGCTAAAATTCATGGAAAATTTCAGCATGACCTTTGCTGAAAATAGGACATATGGAGTACCCGAATTTGCCGGAACGGAAGTTAATCGACATTCCAGCAAACTCAAGGGCCTCCCGGGGTACCTGCAAAATCATCACGACACGATGGTCGGAGACATGACCTTTGCCTAACAGTTCTGAACTCCTGCCAAAACTAAACACAACACTGCATAACAATTCCGAACTTCTGCCAAAGCATCTTGCCAGCTAGTAGACCAGCTAGTAGACCATCATTTGTCAGGCCAAATTGAGGCCAAACAGAAAACCAATGTGGCCATGGCATAAAGTCCATGACCCAGAACAGGAGACATCTGAAACTATACAACTATACAAGCCTACACTAGTATTACCACAATATATATATATATTGCTGTGAACAATCAGGCCAAAGCACATCCAAAGCACAATATGCAGGACAGATAGGCCATCAATATTTCCTCTATGCAAATACAATGGTAGCATCCAGAGGGCAACAACCTTGTACTACTACTTGACACAATCAGCACATCCATATCAAAATTAGTTCTAGCATATATAAGCAGTACCACATAGCAAATTCATAGGAAAACATCATACATTAGCAGCAGTTCATAGCAAAACTAGATGAATGTTTGGCCTCTTGATAAAAATCAGCTAGGTTTGCTTGGAATCAAAAAGCCCCAAAGTAGAACCCACTTGTTTTGGTCCAAAATGTCTTTTATACTACTCTAAGTAACAAGCAATACTTTCACCACTATTTTAATGGTAACATGCTAGTAAAAATAAAAAAATGGCATTATTCAGGAAAGGTAGTTTTTATAGTAAATCGAGTCATTTTTTTATCATGTGTTTGTATGAAGTATTAAACATCAACAGTGGCCAAAACTGAAGAAAAAACTCCACACAAAGCATACTACATATAGTTCTGAGCTGCCAAATTATAATAGTGGAGCAGCAAGTGAATCCCTCACATTAATCAACATCCTGATTCACTCACAGTTGACTGATCAGAACAAATTGCTTTACTTGTATTGGGCAGTCCTTGAAACATAGAAAAAGAGATCACACAATTGATTTAACACTGAAAATTGTATGTCTCTATTCAAAATAGGAGACTAGAAAGATGGAACACTGAAAACTGTTAAAGCTACAATATAGGAAAAAATTAATCTTCTCAAGGCTCACAACTGAAAAATAATTAATAGCTTGCAATAACACATCTTAGTGGAACCAGGCAAGAGAAATAAAAGTTGGCTTGCATTGTGGCTTTTGATGGATGTACGGTCTGCATCAGAAACTACACAGAGACCATCGAAACATGGAACTTCATCCGAGGACATGGAACAAACCTTTCTTTCTCTGCTTCCCCTTCTCACTCCACCTCCAGCCTACTTCTTCCAGTCTGGCTTCACCCGCTCCGCCTGCTTGTCCCCCTTCCAAGTTCCAAGTACCAACAAGATGGAAACGAGGCCGTGATCAGTGCTCTACAATTATAGAAACTATCAGGGATCGCATGCCGAGCAGAGAGCCAAGAACCGGAGCAAAATAAATTCCAAGAAAGAAACAAAGGGTTCCTAATCCACACCCGCGGGACAGATCGACCGGAGGCCTAATGGATCTAAAAGAAGAAGAAGGAGGAGAACTTACTTGGGCTGATGCAGCGGCCATTGTGGAGGAGAGGCGGCGTCGAGGCAGCATTGAGGTGCCAGTTGCTCACCTGCGCTTGGCGGCGGGAGGGGAGCGGCGATGAGGAGGACGACGAGAGGGAGCGGGAGCGCGAGCGCGAGCGGGAGGAGCCCGAGGACGCGGAGCGGGAGGAGGAGCCCGACGAGGTGGACGGGGCGGCGTCCGGGCCGCCGGCGACGAGGGGGAGGAAGGGGAGAGGGAGGCGGCGGGGGCGCGTGGGCGGCTGCGGGGCAGTGGGTCGGGGCAGCGGCGGCGGCGGTGCGGTGGAGGGAGGGAGAGGGAACTGGCGAGGGGGAGAGGGAAGGGGGGATCGGGCGAAGGGGGAGAGGGAAGGGGGGATCGGGCACAATACTAATGGTGCACCACCCCTCGGTGCGCCATAAGTACATCCATACTAATGGCGCAGCTCACCGTGGTGTGCCATTAGTAGTTTTTTTTCTTATAGCAATGGCACAATACTAATGGCGCACCACCCCTCGGTGCGCCATAAGTACATCCATACTAATGGCGCACCTCATCGTGGTGCGCCATTAGTATTTTTTTTATAAGACAGTAATAATTTTTTAAACTTGTTTAAATCATAACAGTAATATTTTTTTATAAGATAGTAACAGTAATATTTTTTTATAATACAGTAATATTTTTTAAAAAAATTACATCAAACAGTAATGCCGGTGGAGCCGGGGAGGGTGCGCAGGGTGCGGGGGGTCGGCGGT
>NC_041390.1:257521464-257646705 GCF_002162155.2 Triticum dicoccoides | reverse complement strand
CGGTGGCGGTTGAGTAGGGGAGGGGTGCGGGGGGTCGGCGGCGGCGGTTGAGTAGGGGAATCGAGGGTGCGGGGGGTCGGCGGCGGCGGCCGGTGGATCGGGGGGTGCTCGGCGGCGAGGGGGACCAGATCTGGCGAGGTGGGATAGCGATCGAGATGGAGGGGGATCGAGATCGAGTGTCCATGAAATTTAAAAATATTCATGATAGTTCAAAAAGTGCCCATGAAATACAATCGAGAAATGAAGGCTACGATTTAAATACAATCGATCTTAGCTAGATATCTGTTCACAATATTCTTGCCCTTCTTTTTCGCAAATGGAGTTCTTCTATGGAACGGACGTCCTTTAGGTAGGGTGGTCCTGCTTCTTCTTGTGGTGTATGCTGCTACTTCATCATCGTCGTCATGTTCGATCCTCGGGTCGCCATACTTGTCGAAGTCTTGCTCATTGGCTACTCCATCCATTCCGATGATCTTCCTTTTGCCTCTCCTCACGACAACACGACTGGGCTTTGACGGGTCGGTAATGAAGAAGCATTGGTCCACTTGGGAAGCCAGTACCCATGGCTCATTTTTCGCGGTGACGTTTGCGCCCGCGGTCTTGGATTTGGCTTCGGGTATAACCATGGTGGTGAAATACCGGTCTTCTTTTAGGACGCTCTTGGCCCATCTGACACGGAACATCGGGACCTTCTCTCCAGCGTAGCTCAGCTCCCAGATCTCCTCGATCCTTCCGTAGTATCTGTCCTTGTCGTTACCTGTGTAGGATTCCATCATTACCCCGGAGTTCTGATAACCATCGCTCTTCATGTCCTTGGCCTCAGTGTAGAATGTGTAGCCGTTGATATCGTACGCCTCATAGGTCATCAGGTTGTGCTCGGCGCCCTGTGACAAGGCGAATATGAGTTGTTCTTCCGCGGAAGAATCCTCATGTAAAGGGTACGACAGAAGCTTCTGCTTGAACCAACGCGTGAAACATGAGTTGTGCTCTTTGAGTATATCTCCGTCCGTCCTCTGTTGGCCTCGGTCATTGTACGTCTTCTTAATAAAGGTTTTGTGCTCTACCACCCAAGGATCGACCACGTCTATGTGTTGTAGCGCGACTAGGTTTGCTCTTTCAAAGTCGGCGAGTCGACCCTCGAAGTCGACATGCATTTCACGACGACCCTCACGGTGACCCCATCCATCGAGCCTGCCGATCTGCCTGTTGACGGGCAGACCAAAGGGGTTCTCGATGCCTAGATAATTCATGCAGTAGGAGATGCACTCTTCGGTCAGAAAGCCCCTGGCTATGCTTCCCTCTGGACGTGACATGTTGCGAACGTATCCTTTGATGACACCATTCATCCTTTCGAATGGCATCATGCTGTGCAGGAACGTCAGCCTGAGTTGGATGATATCGTCCATGATATGGACCAGCAGATGCACCATAACGTCGAAGAATGCGGGCGGGAAGTACATCTCAAGCTCGCATAGTATCACCACGATCTCTTCCTGTAGCCTTCTGAGTTGCCTCACGCCAACAGACTTCCGAGAGATGACTTCGAAAAAGTTGCATAGGCCAAATAGGGTTTCACGGACGTGCGCGTCCATGATCCCACGGATTGCAACTGGAAGTATCTGCGTCATCAGCACGTGACAGTCGTGAGACTTCATCCCGCTGAACTTCTGCTTCGCTGGGTCTAGGTATCTGCTTATCTTCCCCGCGTAACCGTAAGGAAGTTTTACTCCTACCAGGCAGGTGAAAAACTGCTCGATCTCCTCCTGACTTAGAGTGAAGCATGCGGGAGGGTTGTCATTTCCGGTCTTCTTGGCCTTTTTGCCTTTGCGACGACTTTCCGTGTCCTGCTTCGCCTCATCATCATCATCATCATCATCATCATCATCATCATATATAGCGTGAAGCTCCTGCCTGATGCCCATTGATTTCAAGTCTGCCCTTGCTTTCGGCCCATCTTTGCTCCTCTCTAGCATGTTGAGCAGGGTACCAAGCAGACTCTCGCACACGTTCTTCGTGATATGCATGACATCAAGGTTGTGAGGCACACGGTGGATCTTCCAGTACGGCAAGTCCTAGAAAACAGACCTCGTTTTCCATACCTTCAGCAGCGGCTCTGGCGCCTTTCGCTTCTTTCCCGACTCTGGCGCCTTTTGCTTCTTTCCCAGCAGTGGGCAGTCTTTCCAATTTTTCAACAGCTCGTCTATTTCCTCACCGCTCCTCATACGCGGGCGTCCTCGGGGTTCGGTTTCACCATCGAATAGATCCTTGCATTTTCTCCACGGGTCATCATCGCGAAGCCACCTTCGATGTCCCATGAACACGGTTTTCGAAGACCCGGGATCTCTATCTAGCTGGCGATACGTTGTGTCATCCATGCACCTGACGCATCCAGAAAATCCGTGGACCACCTGCCCCGCGACATATCCGTAACCGAGATAGTCGTGCACCATCGTGAGCAGCGCGGCTCTCATAGGGAAACATTCTTTCTCTACAGCGTCCCACGTATTGGCTGGCATTTTCCACAGCGTGTCAAGCTCCTCTTTCAGCAGCCCCAGATACAGATTGATGTCGTTCCCTGGTTGTTTCGGTCCTTCAATTAGCATACTCATGTGAATGTACTTCCTCTTCATGCACAACCAGGGGGGAAGGTTGTACATCCACACAACCACAGGCCAGGTGCTATGTGTACTTCTCTGGCTGCCAAACGGATTGACTACATCGGTGCTCGTGCCCAGCACGATGTTCCTTGGATCATTCCCAAATTCTAGGTCTTCGAAGTTCAACGCTTGCCACTGGCTCGCATCCTTAGGGTGACTCAGCATCTTGTCTTTTTTATCTATCTCCGGATCATTTGCGTCATCTTCTCGCTTCTTCTCCTCCCTATCCGCGTGCCAACACAGGAGCTTTGCTACCTTGGGGTCCGCGAAATACCGCTGCAGACGAGGAGTGATCGGAAAGTACAACACCACTTTTCGAGGAGCTTTCTTCCTCTTCTTGTATCGAGTGACGCCGCACACCGGACAGATGGTAGACTCCGCGTGCTCGTCCCGATAAATGATGCAATTGTTCATGCACACATGGTATTTCACGTGCGGTAAATCTAGAGGACACACGATTTTCTTCGCCTCCTCCAAACTGGTCGGGCACTTGTTCCCCTTGGGAAGACGTTCGTGCCAGAATGACATGTTCTCGTCGAAGCATGCGTCGGTCATTTTGTGTTTTACCTTCATCTCCAGAGCCATGAGCGTTACTTTCAGGCGGGTATCCTCGGGCTTGCATCCTTCATACAATGGAGTAACCGCGTCTAACTCAAGTTGATCCATCTTGGCTTTCTCTCGGGCGGCAGCTCTTGCGTTATCCGTCTACTTGAGAAGGAGCTCTTGAATATGAGGGTCCTGCACCCAGCCCATCGATGGTCCAGCATTGTCTGCTCCGCCGGCATCATCATCTTCATGATCATGCCCGTCGTCTGCTCCGGCATCTTCCTCATCATCATGTCCTGCATCTTCTACATGATGACTGTGTACAGCATCACCGTCGTGATCATCTCCTGGGGATTCTTCGTCTTCTCGCCCGCCCAAGCCGCGGTGGTTGTCTTGCTGCCCTTCCTCATTTCTTGCCGGGCCCCCATGGATGACTTCGTAGTCATCTTCATCACCTTGCCACCGATAGCCATCCATGAAACCACGCAAGAGCAAGTGGTCCCGCACCTGCCCGGATTCCGGGTCCGCAATAAGGCTCTTCAGCTTGCATCTTCGACACGGACATCTTATCTCCGTCTCGCTCTTTTGAAGCATCTCTCCCTTCGCGGACCTCAGAAACCTATTCACGATGCCTTCGGTAATCATGCGGACCATGGTCGCCTACGCGGTAGAGCAAAACGATATTTTAGAACCAAGAAAAAATTTGGCATGACTTTCCCTAAAAATAGGACCAAAAAGAATGCTTAATGCCAAAATTCTCGCCGAAACGGAAATGAATCAACATTCCGGCAAAATATTGGCAACTATCGCATTTCAAATACCGGTACACCTCCAAACACAAACACGTATGCAACACCACAAACATATGCAACACCACGAACATACATAGATCTAGCTAGGCCATAAAAAGTGCATGTGCACATTATTGTAGGGAGAACAACATAAATATAGCTTCCCCCTTACTTACCTATCAAAACAAGGTAATTTAACCACTTAAATTGAATGAATCTATGGTGGAAATGAGGTGAAAAAGAGGAGGCACCCGAGACAAGGAGGAGGTGGAGAGAATGAAGTGGGGAGAAAGTGAGTGTGGGTAGGAGAGGTTGTCCAAAATATCTTGTTGCTGCCCACTTACTAATGGCGCACCAACTCTAAATGCGCCATTAGTAATCCAGGTTACTAATGGCGCACCTTCTGGTGGTGCGCCATTAGTAGTTTTGCAAAAAATAACATACTAACGGCGCACTGTTCCATAGTGCGCCATTACTAGTTTAAACAAGTAATGGCGCACGGTGGAACAGTGCGCCATTAGTAGTTTTGCAAAAAAGGGAATAAAAAATATAATAGAAAAAACAACATTAGTGGCGCACTTTCCGGCAGGTGCGCCATTACTAGTTACAACTAGTAATGGCGCACTGTGTCTGGATGCGCCATTAGTATGTTTGGACAGGCGCACTAGTTAAAAAATATATTTGATACTAATGGCGCACCCTGGGCCAGGTGCGCCATTAGTAGTTTCAACTCTAATGGCGTATCAGAAGGTCGTGCGCCATTAGTATATACTAATGGCGCACCGCTAGTCTGGTGCGCCATTAGTGTCAATCCCATCTATAGCCCTTTTTCTAGTAGTGGTTGCCGCCGCAGCCAAGGAGAAACGAGGACCGCCATCAGGACGAGGGGGCTGGGGGCTTCCAGGAGCCGTGCGCGGTCGCCTGCATCCTGGGCGGGGCTCAAGCCCCAGCCTCTCAACGCATCTTCAAGCAGTTCGCCCGCGAAGTGAATGCAGTCATCCCCAAGCTGGAAGCCATGCGCCCTCTCGGGTGGTCGGCGTGCGCCATCATGTTCAGCTCAGCAGATCAGCTCAAGTGTGCGGCCACAGCCGGAGTCCACCCGATGCTTTGTTCCCCAATCATCAGCAACGTGGTGGTCACCAGGACCCTCATCGATGGCGGGGCAGGGCTCAACGTCCTGTCCATGGAAACATTCAACAATCTCCAAGTGCCCTACAACCAGCCTCAGCCAACCAAGCCTTTCTCCGGAGTAACCGACGGCTCCACGGTCCCGATTGGGCAGGTCCGCCTCCCTGTCACCTTCGGGGCACGCGACAACTACCGCACCGAGCTCATCGACTTTGACGTCGCTCACATTCGCCTGCCGTACAACGCCATCCTTGGGTACCCAACGCTGGCCAAGTTCATGGTCGTAACTCACCACGGCTACAAAGTCCTCAAGATGCCAGGAAGTGGTGGATTCATCACGGTACCCCATGCCTCAGAAGCTCCTCCTCGCGCTACTGGTGGCCTCGCGCAAGCTGTGGCACTATTTTCAGGGTCACCCCATCAAGGTCGTCTCGTCATACCCCCTGGAGAGAGTGCTCAGGAGCCCTAACTCAGCTGGAAGGGTAGCCGAGTGGAACTTAGAACTTCAAGCATTTCAGCTCGAATTCAGCATGACCAGAGTCATCAAGGGAGGTGCATTAGAGGATTTTGTGGCAGAATGGATGGAGGCACCAGGCCTCAAGGCCAACGAGGATCGGTCCCTCTCCCCGGGAAGCGAGGCGCCAGAAGGCTGGGTCATGTACTTCGATGGGGCGTTCTCCAGGCATGGCGCTGGGGCTGGGGCGGTGCTTATATCGCCCACTCAGGACAAGCTCTACTACGCTGTACATCTCTGTTTCCAGCAAGGTGAAAAGGTCTCCAACAACATAGCGGAGTATGAAGGCTTAATAGCGGGCTTGAAGGCCGCAGCTGCCCTGGGGGTGAAATGCCTCACCATCAAGGGCGATTCGCAGCTCCTTGTCAATTTCTCCAACAAGGTGTACGAGCCGAAAGATGAGCACATGGAAGCCTACCTTGCGGAGGTCCGCAGGATGGAGAAGCAGTTCTGGGGGTTGGAGTTGCAGCATGTGCCTCGTGGCACCAATCAGGAGGCCGACGACATCGCCAAACGGGCGTCCAGGCGGTTACCTTAGGAGCCTGGCGTCTTCGAGGAGCGGCTCTTCAAGCCCTCAGCCCTGCCGTCATTGTCAAACACGGCTCAGCCTCGGGAGGAGCTCCCCCAGCCACCTGCCTCGGGAGCCCCGGTCTGTGGCCCGGCCTCAGGAGCACGCCTGCTCCTGATGATGGAACCTCAGGAGGGGTGCTGGATCACGGAGCTCCGGAGTTACTTAACACAAGGGACCCTGCCGGAGAAGGAGGAGGAAGCGGAGCGTGTGGCACGGCAGGCCACGGCATACTGCATCAAGGATGGAGAGCTCTACCGGAAGTGACCAAACGATGTATCCCTGCGCTGCATCTCCAGGGAGCAAGGAAAGGAACTGCTGGAAGATATACACGGCAGAGACTATGGACATCATTCATCATCACGGACCCTCATCAGCAAGGCGTTCCGTAGTGGGTTTTATTGGCCCACCGCACTCAATGACGCCGTCGAACTGGTGAAAGCTTGTGAGGCCTGCCAGTTCCACGCCAAGCAGATCCATCAGCCGGCAGGAGGCCTGCAGACTATACCCCTTTCGTGGCCATTCGCAGTCTGGGGGCTGGACATCCTGGGCCCGTTTCCTCGGGTGCCAGGGGGCTACCGCTACCTCTACGTCGCCGTGGACAAGTTCACCAAGTGGGCTGAAGTAGAGGCCATCCGCACCATCCCCGCGGGTTCCGCGGTCAAGTTCATCAGGGGAATCGTGAGCCGGTTCGGGGTGCCGAACCGCATCATCACATACAACGGTTCACAGTTCACCAGTAACCTCTTCAAAACATACTGTGCTAACCTTGAAACGCAGATATGCTACGCTTCGGTGGCGCACCCCCGAAGCAACGGTCAGGACGAGCGAGCCAACGCAGAGGTCCTGAGGGGCCTCAAGACCAGGACGTTCAAGCAGAAGCTGGAGGCCTACGGCAGAGGTTGGTACGACAAGCTTCAGTCCGTGTTGTGGTCCATCCGCACAACCGCGACCAAGCCGACTGGAGAGACCCCATTCTTCCTGGTCTATGGAGCCGAAGTGGTCCTCCCTCATGAGGTCAGACATCGCTCCGCGCGGGTCCTAGCGTTCGATGAGGCGCAGCAGGACGCCATGTGGGGGATGGACCTCGTGCTGGGGGAGGAACGTCGCCGAGAAGCCGTGCTGCAAGCGGCGAGGTACCAACAAGCACTGCGACGATATCACTGCCGCAACATCCGCCCCAGAACTCTCGAGGTAGGAGACCTCGTGCTCAGGCGGGTTCTCTCCAGGGAGGGACTGCACAAGCTCTCTCCCATGTGGGAGGGCCCATTCAAGGTTGTTCATGTTTCCAGGCCCGGCTCCGCACGCTTGGAGACTCAGGAGGGGGTGCCGGTCCAGAACGCATGGAACATCCAGCACCTCCGGAGGTTCTACCCCTAAAAAGGAGCCTGTGAAGAAGGCGAATGCCTATGAAGTTGTCGGGTTTTGGATAAGGCCCAGAGCCTATGAAGAAGGCGAAGGCCTGTGAAGCTGTCGCGTTTTGGAAAAGGCCCGGAGCCTGTGAAGAAGGCGAATGCCTGTGAAGCTGTCGCATTTTGGAAAAGGCCAGAGCCTGTGAAGAAGGTGAATGCCTGTGAAGCTGTCGCGTTTTGGAAAAAGCCCGAAGCCTGTGAAGAAGGTGAATGCCTGTGAAGCTGTCGCGTTTTGGAAGGCCCTTAGCCTGTGAAGAAGGCGAATGCCTGTGAAGCTGTCACGTTTTGGAAAAGGCCCGGAGCCTGTGAAGAAGGCGAATGCCTGTGAAGCTGTCGCGTTTTGGAAAAGGCGTGGAGCCTGTGAAGAAGGCGAATGCTTGTGAAGTTGTCGCGTTTTGGAAAAGGCCCAGAGCCTGTGAAGAAGGCCAACGCCTGTGAAGCTCGCGACCCATGACACTCTCACGTAATAATGAGTTGGGGCTGTACACGCCCCGGAGTCTCAGGAGCGCCAGCCTCAGGCCCTGGGGCTCCCTCCCATGCCCAGTGGCAGCACTTAGCTCCGCGCTGGTGAGAAGACGTCGAAGACTAGATTAGGTGCCGGACGCGGCTTTTTCATTTGCTTTCCGCGGTTGGCTTGTTCATTCTCATTCGAAGTTTTATTGAAGTTGTTGCCATCTTTGGCTTGTGGTTCTTCGACATTTCACTCTCCTACCTTGATTTCTCTTATGCAAGGCCTCGCGAAGGGGGCAGCTGAGCACCCTCGCGAGTGTTCCTGTCCTAGTCGTTCAAAGGTTTCGCGACCTGGGTCCATTACAGGAGCACCCCTCCAGTCCGTGCCCCACAGGCACCGCGACACGAACACAGGGCCTGGGTCGGTCGCCCCACCATGGCTGGGGCTGGGAACTATCCACGCGCGGGCACGTAGCCGGAAGGCACGATAACGGAAGCAAAGCGATGATTAACAGCAATAACCCAAACACGCCCCCGTGGGGCTCCACGCTACTATCTTTTTACGCAGGAAAAAGGAAAAGAAAGAACAAATCAGGCGCAGCTCGCCTCACACCGGCCTGCAGGGAAGACTCGAGCTGCCTCCGGGGCTCAGGCAGACTCCCTCTCGCGCTTCACCGAGGCGCGACGGCAGGCTGACACGCTACCACCTCCCAAGCAGGTACGACAGCGTGGAGGCTGACCGCGGCCACCGCTGGAAGAGTCGCCGCCTGAGGAAGAACCGGTGAAGCTTGGGGAACCCTGAGCGCCGCCAATCATGCGAGCGCTATCCTCTCCATCATCACCGGGGCTGGGTTCCTGGCCGCGGTCGTCGTCCTCACGGCAGCACCCTGCGCGGTGACCATCTTCCCCAAACACCCTCACGTAGAGGGTGGCATTGCCGTCAAACTTGAAGTGTAGGGTGCACCGACGGCTCAGGCCACGCGCGCGGGCAAACGTCTGCCAACCGCGGGTAAAGGCCAGGCTCCCGGCTGCGGAGACCTCTAGTGAAGCCCATGAGGCCCGGCTTCAGCATCCGTTTGCCTGAAGCCAGAGGCCGCCCGGGACGCCAGCCGGGAGGTCGCCGAGGAGGAAGCGAGGAAGTTGAAGCCGGGTGCTAGTCGGCTCCGCCGACCACACAACGAACTACGATAGCACCCCTACAGCGTGAAAGGGCGGCCTAGGGGAACGCGCAACCGAAGCGCGTCCCCCGGTCGTGGCAGTCCGCCCGACACCGTGCTGGAAATCGTCTCCACGGCCGCGGGGAGCTGCCGTGGTGGCCACAGGATGTTTGCGAGGGCGCCCTCGGCCACGCTTGGGCGGGGGAGTGGCAGGCTCAACCTGGCGAGCCTTCCCCTTCTCTGCGGCCGAGAACCTCCTCGACGGGGCCATGAAGAAGAAGGAGAAGCAAGGGGGATAAACTGGAAGGGCGCGCGCCGATCCGTACTTATAGCCGGCGAGGGCCAACCGTCGGCCCCCACGATCGCAGGTAATCATGACCCACTTTGTGTGCAGGTACTTGTCCAATCCGTGCAGTTGCTGAGGCGCCGAGGGGAAGCGGAGACGCCCATGTCCAATCAATCGCCATGCGGCACCCAAGGCCGCAGGCTGCTAGGGCCCGCGACGCTTCGCTCTTGCCCTTTCGCCTCCCTGCACGGCCAAGTCCGGGCGCGCCTTGGGCCTGGGGGCTACTGTCGGCGTTCTGGGAACAGGGGTCCCCAGAATTGCCTGCCTGCGGCATGCGGCGTGGATCGAGGAGGGGCCCAGCACGGCCCATCTTCATCAACACAGACCCAAGACCCTCGCGAGGGGTCAAGCCTCGCGGGGCGGATGACACGGAGCTTCCTCAGGCATGGCCTCATCAGGCTGGCTCGCAAGGAGGCGGAGAGATCAAGGCAGGGTACCTCACGCGGTGCCCGTGATGGAAGCCATGACGACCAAGGGTGCCAGGCGGGCGCCAGCCCGCGCAGTGTCCCCCTTTCCTCTTTGGTGCAAAGGGAGCAAGCGCAGGCGAGAGCATCAAGCAAAGGCACCCGTTTCGGTGCAATGAGACCAAGACCAGCCCAACGGCAGGGAGGAAGTCATTGTGGAGCCCAAGCCAGCGTAACCACCAGAGTCTTTGGCAGGCGAGGACCAACTTTAGTCAGGATAAGTGTACCAGATGTTCCCCTCCAAAATGGCCAATTGTTGGCGCTCTTCCCCCTCAATATTTGGGAAGAGGCCCAAGGCCTTTGCCTATAAATAGGACTAGCCACCCCCAGGGTAGAGGGGATCTAGAATCGGCCAACCCAGAAACAAGCTGGGATCGAAATCGAAATCAAAGAGAGAATCGAGAAGAGAGGGAGAGAGGGGTGACTGAACTCCTCCTAGCAGTTCATCCCCTCAGCCAAGAACAGACCCTCGCGAGGCTGTTCTTCCTTGCATTGCTCATCATCATCAGCCTATGAGGCAATCCACCACACCACATACTGGAGTAGGGTATTACACCATAACGGTGGCCCGAACCAGTATAAACCCTGTGTCTCTCGTGTTGTTCTTTCCATAGCTTAGATCTTGGCGACGCGGAGGGGTGCAGGTAGGTAGAAGGCGGAATCTCCGCGCGCACCCCAGTGTTCGAACCTCAAGGGTCTGCCGGAACCCGAAATCCGACAGTATCAACGGGCTATGGAGATGCCCATCAATAGAAATCAATGTGAGTGAGTAGGGATTGCCATGCAACGGATGCACTAGAGCTATAAGTGTATGAAATCTCAAACAGAAAACTAAGTGGGTGTGCATCCAACTTGTTTGCTCATGAAGACCTCAGGCATTTGAGGGAGCCCATCATCGGAATATACAAGCCAAGTTCTATAATGAAAATCCCCGCTAGTATATGAAAGTGATAGCTCAAGAGACTCTCTCTATATGGACAACATGGTGTACTCCGAAGCACAAGTGTGGTAAAAGCATAGTAACATTGCCCCTTCTCTCTTTTTCTCACGTTTTTTGGTGGGCTTCTTTGGCTCTTTTTTTATTTGGGCTTCTATGGCCTCTTTTATTTATTTTTAAAGTCCGGAGTCTCATCCCGACTTGTGGGGGAATCATAGTCTACATCATCCTTTCCTCACTAGGGCAATGCTCTAATAATGATGATCATCACACTTTTATTTACTTACAACTCAATATTACAACTCGATACTAGAACAAAGATATGACACTATATGAATGCCTCCGGCAGTGTACCGGGATGTGCAATGATCTAGCGTAGCAATGACATCAAAAAACGGACAAGCCATGAAAACATCATGCTAGCTATCTTACGATCATGCAAAGCAATATGACAATGATGCTCAAGTCATGTATATGATGATGATGGAAGTTGCATGGCAATATATCTCGGAATGGCTATGGAAATGCCATGATAGGTAGGTATGGTGGCTGTTTTTAGGAAGGTATATGGTGAGTTTATGGTACCGGCGAAAGTTGCGCGGTACTAGAGAGGCTAGAAATGGTGGAAGGGTGAGAGTGCGTATAATCTATGGACTCAACATTAGTCATAAGGAACTCACATACTTATCGCAAAGGTCTATTATTCATCAAAACAAAGTACCACGCGCATGCTCCTAGGGGGATAGATTGGTAGGAAAAGACCATCGCTCGTCCCCGACCGCCACTCATAGGGAAGACAATCAATAAATAAATGATGCTCCGACTTCATCACACAAAGGTTCATCGTACGTGCATGCTACGAGAATCACAAACCTCAACACAAGTATTTCTACTAATCCACAACTACCCACTAGCATGACTCTAATATCACCATCTTCATATCGCAAAACTATTGCATGGAATCAAACATATCATATTCAGTGATCTACAAGTTTTATGTAGGATTTTATGACTAATCATGTGAATGACCAGTTCCTGGCATCTCTCTAAATAGATATAAGTGAAGCAAGAGAGTTTAATTCTTTCTACAAAAGATATGCCCATGCTCTAACAAATATAAGTGAAGCAAAAGAGCATTCTACAAATGATGGTTGTCTAAGTGAAGAGAAACAGGCAATCCAAACTTCGAATGATATAAGTGAAGCACATGAAGCATTCTATAAAACCATATTCAAAGAATATAAGTGAAGTGCAATGAGCATTCTATAAATCAACCAAGGGCTACCTCATACCAGCATGGTCCATAAAATAAATATGAAAACCAAATGCAAAAGACGCTCCAAGATTGCACATATCAAATGAATGAAACGAATCCGAAAACATACCGATACTTGTTGAAGAAAGAGGGGATGCCTTCTGGGGCATCCCCAAGCTTAGACGCCTGAGTCTCCTTGAATATTTACTTGGGGTGCCTCGGGCATCCCCAAGCTTGAGCTCTTGCCTCTCTTGCTTCTTCTCACATCGAGACCGTCTCGATCATCGAACACTTCATCCACACAAAACTTCAATAGAAAACTCGGTAAGATCCGTTAGTATAATAAAGCAAATCACTACTCTAAGTACTGTTGCAAAACAATTCATACTTTGTTTTTGCATTGTGTCTACTGTAATATAACTTTTTCATGGCTTAATCCACTGATATAATTCGATAGTTTCATCAAAAGAAGAAAACTATGCACCAAAAATAGAATCTGTCTAAACAGAACAGTCTGTAATAATCTGAACATTCACCATACTTATGATACTTAAACAATTCTGCCAAAATTAGGAAAAATAAACAATTTTCATAGAAAGACATTGCAAGAAGAATCAGAACGATTTGACGTTCCAGTAGAAAATGTAAAATCCCACACTACAGCCAATGTTTCTGTCCTGCACCGTACAAACCAACAAGCATCTAAAACATCCTAAAGGAAAACCTTGGCACATTATTTTTATTTTTAAACTTTATAAAAGCACACAACAGAAATAAATGACTCCCTAAAACTTCCGGGTTGTCTCCCTGGCTGTGCTCAAGTAGTGAATGCACCCGGATCCCAAGGTATATCAAAGCCAATTTTATTTAACAATGATTCTGTAATTTAGTAGTGAGCACAAAGTAACATATATCATGTAACAACGAAGTCTAACTCTCTTCCTATGCATTGGCATGTCATAAAAGAACAATTCATGCACACATAGTAAAGGCCAATGCATAGTATAAACAGTTTCTTTCAATTTTATCATGTTGGAAACATAGAGAGGTGGAGATATAGTTCCTCTCTCATAATAATCACAAGTAGGAGCAGCAAGCACATGCATATTATATCTATCAAAATCATCATGTGTAATAGTAAAACACAACCCATCAACATAATCCTTAATAAGGGTAAACTTCTCTGATATAGTGTAGTTGGGAGAGTTCAAAAAGATAATAGGACTATCATGCGTGGGTGCAATAGCAACAATTTCATGTTTAACATAAGGAAATATGGCAAGTTTATCTCCATAAGAATAATTCATATTGGCATCTTGGCCACAAGCATAGCAAGCATCATCACAAAGGGATATTTCCAAAGAATCAAGGGGATCATACAATCATCATAGCATCCATCCTTCGGTAGATTCGATGGGAAATTAAACAATGTAGGGGATAAAGAGTTACTCTCATTAGAAGGTGGGCATGGGTGATCAATCCATTCTTCCTCCTTTTGTTCTTTGCTCTCATCCTCATCTTTTTCATCCAATAAGCTCCCAGTTTCATCAATTTCTTCTTCCATAGATTCCCGCAAAATATTAGTCTCTTCTGGGATAGCGGAGACTTTCTCAATAAACGCATCAATATCGGAATTGTATTCATAATTCTCATAACAATATTTAAGGATAGCTAAATTTTCACGTCTGTAGACATCATCATAAATATTTTCATATTCTTTGAACATAGATTCAATTTCATAAGCACCCACAAAATCAAAAAATTCTTCTATTTGTTCCACATCATAAAAGTCATATATACCTCTAGCATAAGAAGCCCAAGTTTTAATATCATTAAAATTGCATAAAAAGGGAAGGTGTGGAGCCTTCATTCTAAAGCAACAAGTGTAATCATATCTTGTAGGATCGAAAGTATGTCTAGAGGGAGGGTGATTAGACTACTTGACCAAATAAAAACTTATCCTTTTCCCAATTTTAGTTCTTGGCAGATTTTAGCAACTTTGGACAAGTCAAACAATCTTAACACAATTCAAGCAACCATGCAAAGAGTATATGAGCAGCAGAAAGTAAAGCATGCAACTTGCAAGAATGTAAAGGGAAGGGTTTGGAGGATTCAAACGCAATTGGAGACACGGATGTTTTTGTCGTGGTTCTGATAGGTGGTGCTATCGTACATCCACGTTGATGGAGACTTCAACCCACAAAGGGTAACGGTTGCGCGAGTCCACGGAGGGCTCCACCCACGAAGGGTCCACGAAGAAGCAACCTGGTCTATCCCACCATGGCCAGCGCCCACAAAGGACTTGCCTCACTAGCGATAGATCTTCAAGAAGTAGGCAATGTCCTTGACCTTAAAAACTCCTTGGTTCAACTCCACCATCTTGTCAGAGGCTCCCAAGTGACAACTAGCCAATCTAGGAGACACCACTCTCCAAGAAGTAACAAATGGTCTGTTGATGATGAACTCCTTGCTCTTGTGCTTCAAATGATAGTCTCCCCAACACTCAACTCTCTCTCACAGGATATGGATTTGGTGGAAAGCAACTTGGGGAAGGCTAGAGATCAAGATTCATATGGTAAGAATGGAATATCTTGGCCTCAACACAAGTGTAGGTGGTTCTCTCTCAGAAAAAGTAAGTTGGAAGTGTAGGTTTGTTCTGATGGCTCTCTCCATGAATGAAGAGGTGGTGGAGGGGTATTTATAGCCTCCACATAAAATCTAACCGTTACACACAACTTTCCAATCTCGGTCGGACCGAATAGTTAAACTTGGTCGGACCAATTCAGCAAAGCTAGTGACCGTTAGGGTTTTTGGTGGGACCGACATGCAACTCGGTAGGACCGATATGATTAGGGTTAGGGCATAACGTAATCTCGGTGAGACCGATTACACAAACTCGGTGAGACCGATTTTGGTAATAAGCTAACCAGAGAGTTGGTCAGGTAAACTCGGTGGGACCGATCGCTCATTTCGGTGAGACCAAAACGTTATGAAGGGAAAACAGAGAGTTTACATTGCAATCTCGGTGGGACTGATCGCTCATCTCGGTAAGACCAAAATGTTACAAAGGGAAACAGAGGGATTACAATCCCATCTTAGTGAGACCGAGATCCCTATCGGTCAGACCGATTTGCCTAGGGTTTGTGGCAGTGGCTATGACAACTGAACTCGGTGGCGCCAGATAGAAAGAATTGGTGGGGCCGAGTTTAACTTTTGGTTTAGGTCATATGTGGATGTGAGAAAGTAGTTGAGGGTTTTGGAGCATATTACCAAGAATTTTGAGCAAGAGCCTCATTAAGCAACACCTCATCCCTCCTTGATAGTATTGGCTTTTCCTATAGACTCAATGTGATCTTGGATCACTAAAATAGAAAATGTAGAGTCTTGAGCTTTGAGATTGAGCCAATCCTTTGTCCTTAGCAATTTGAGGGGTCCTCTTTTGTCAGTCATTCCATGGCAATCATTGAGCTTTCCTGAGATATTAATCTTGAAATAACATTAGCTTAATGAGCTATATGTTGTTAGGAATTACCAAAACCACCTAGGGATAGTTGCACTTTCAATCTCCCCCTTTTTGGTAATTGATGACAACATATAGATCAAAGCTTCGACAAATGATAATAAGAGTGAAAAATATTGTCGCTTTGAGAAGTATGTGAAAAGCAAGAGCTCCCCCTGAATTTGTGCCTAGCTTAAGATTTGCGTTGGACTGCAAATGCACAATGAGTTAGGAACATGGGTTACTCTTCCACGTCACATACATCTTGGTGGAGTGCTCAAAATGATAATAATGAAATACATGCACTCATCACCAAGCAAACTTAATGATCATATATGGGGATATAAAAAGATAATGTCATCCAACAAGCATTAAGGTAGCATATGATCAAACACATGATCATCCAAGTATCACACACAAGCATAAAGTATCACAAACAAGAAATTAAACAAAGTTTAACCACCAGACAATAAGAGAAAATAAAAAAGCTACACTCTCTCTCAAAGCCTATGATCTATACATTTTCTCACCCTTTGGCAACCAGTTACCAAAAAGTTCATAAAAATGCATAGTGCTAGATCGACTCTCAGGCTTGGTCTTCAGGTGGTGGTGTAGATAATACACCAAGGAAGATGGCATCTGTTGATGTAGATGGAGCTAGTGGAGTGGGTGCTGGAGCTGGTGGCACTGAAGCTGTAGCTGGTGCAGATGAGGTTGCCATGGTGTCTGTGACAGTCACTGCAGCAGATCTATGTCCTCTGGGCACTCTAGCAAAAGCATCAATGGTAGACTTGCCCTTCTTCTCCTGCACTTCATCCTGAAGTTCCTCAACAACTGATTGGATCTCTGTGAACTTTACATCTAAGTCATAGAACTTCTGCTCCATGATCCTCTCCAAGCTCTCCTGATTTGGAGTCAATGTAACCAATCCCTTCTCAATCCTCAGAGTGGAGGTAATCAAGTAGCCAAGCTGATCTTTCTTGCTCTTCAGAAGATACTGAGATGCCTCATCAGTGGTTGGCATCTTTGCAGCCTTTTCAGCCCTTTCCTTCTCCCTCTTGGCTTGTGCTTGCATAGAAGATGGTTCATTTTCGTCCATCACTGCAGTGTTGTCCTCAAAGTCTGGGTAGATGGGCATGTGTTCCTTGTCCAGGAGATATGTGCCAGTGCCCATCTTGGAGTTGATTAGCTCCTGGATCTGTGGGGCATACCCACAACTCCTCTTCTAATCTGAAGTTGTTCTCTTAATGGTTTCTACAATTAGGCTCATGACCTTAAACTTTTGAGGCACATCAAATATGTGAAGCAAATTAACTCCATGGCCTCTGATCATCTTGTGATCACTTGACTTTGGCAAGAGAGTGTGCTTGAGGATCCAGTTGATTGTTGGAAAACCTGACAGAAGGTAATGTACTGATCCAAACTTGTGTGTCTCAAGAGCAGCATCTGGGATCTCTTTGTACATATGTGCCATGGTGTTGTGATCCTTCTTCTTCTTGGCATAGACATCCAAGTCATCTTCACTCTCCTCAGGAGCATTGATCAATTTTGCCCATTCTTCAACCGTTGACTGGTACCTCGTAACTTCAGACATCCAGACAATCCTTCCATCTGGGTAGAAATGAGCTGTGGAGTAGAACTGCATAATGAGCTCATCATTCCATTTTGTGAGCTTATAAGCCACAAAATCATCGACTCCACAAGCCTTGAAGCTGTCATATACACTAGGGGAGTGATCTTCATTTTCCTCAATGAATTTCCAATCAACCCATCTCATGTCACACACTATAGGCTTCTTGTCAAGTAAGATGGTCTCATAGAAGTCCTGTTGTTCATTTGTATGGAACTTGTAGTCCACTACAGTCCTTCTCCTGGTGGCATATGGATCAGACTCTCTCCATAACCTTAAACCTGAATCCTTCCTGATTTCCGTGTTCTCTACAACTTGGTGACCATCATTGTGATCTGGGATTTTGGGCTTCAACTTCCTCAACACAACAGAATCATCTTCTTCTTCAGCAGCTTGAGGTACTGGGCCTTGTTCTTCTCCTCAACAGGGATGTCCTGGTGCTCCTCTTGGGTTTTGGCTTTGGAGCTGGAGCAGCAGTCTTAGGCTTAGATGGAACAGCCCCTGCCCTTATAGAATCTCCCATAAGCTTTTGAGCTTTGGGTGCTGGTGCTGCATCCTCTTCCTCTTCCTCTTCTTCAGAATCTTTCATTATTGAAGATCTGCCAAGCACTCTGGTAGTAGTCTTCTTGACACTTTCCTTCCTTTTCTTTTCTGCCACAACTTGTTCTTTGGGTGCAGATCCCAAAGTCTCTTGAGTGGATGTTCCGGCTTTTGACATGGGGACTCTCTTGGCAGGAACCTTTTGCTTCATTCCTGGCTTAGTGGCAGCAGCTGTGCCATATTCCTTTTTCAGGAGTTTCCTCTTTGAGGTGGCCTCTTCCTCAACAGCCACATAGTCCTCATCCTCAGAATCTGAGGTTTACTTCTTTCTGGTCCTGGTGGCTGCCTTAGGCAAGTTGTTGGGTGTACTTCTACTTCCCTCATCAAAGCTGCTATAGGGACTAGTGCCCTCACTCATGTTCACTTGCCCCTCAGACTTTTTCTGACTGTCATTCTCATCTGACATGATGCAAACACTGACAGCAGACCCTGTGAATAGATTATAGATGAGGTAGATTTGATAAGCATCACAAAGTACAGAGGTTTTTGCAAAAGAATGAGTTAAAAACTTAGTTTTAGTTTTCCACAGAAAGCATTTCGGATCTACCGATTTGCATACTCGGTGATACTGAAGCAGCTTTTGGAACCTAAACTAGTGAACTTTGTCAAATTGAGTCACAGCTTGGTGGCACCGAGACTGCTAGGGTTTCACAAAGTATTGAACTTGGTCACACCGATTTGCAATTCTCGGTCAGACCAAGAATCACATGTGCATTGGCCTTAGCCAAATCGGTGGAACCGATTTCAACAACTCGGTCAGTCCGAGGTGGTTTCGGGGGAAACCTAACCCTAAATTTTCAATCCACGACTAAACTACAAAGTGATTTCGCTGGATAGAGTGATCTCAAACATGGCAAGATACATGGCAAAACAATGTGCTAAGAATCGGAGGGGGAATAGCACAAGGATCAAGTCCATACCCTAGTGCGGCGATGGGCTTGCTACGGCGGCAACGGCGGAGACGATTCCCATTGACGGCGGCGGAGACCAGCGGCGGGAGGCAGCTGGCGATGAGGAGGACGATCTGGAGACCCAGGGAGGCAGAGCAGGCTGAGCGCGGGTGAAGAGGTTTGGAAAATTTTCCAAATTTTTTGCCGCGGATATATATAGCCTGACTCTGTCGGTGTGACCGAGTGGAACAACTCGGTGGCACCGAGATTCATAACTGCAAGCAGTTACTAAAACTCGGTGTGACCGAAAAGTTCAAATCGGTTGCACCGAGATTGAAAACCTAGATCGACTTAGTGATCTCGGTGTGACCGAAATGGATGAATCGGTCAGACCAGGACGCACAAAAAAGTTTTGGATTTTTATGTCTATGATGAATCGGGGACTCCTAGTGCTCCTCACACAGAGTGGTTCGAATCTGACTTGATCAAACTTTGTGATGTAGCATGAATAGAGTTTGAGACGAGAAAAACATAGATAGCTAGAGAAGGTTCTTAGGCATTATTGTCCATCCACTTGGCAAAATAAAAAGGAACCAAACAATCAAAACAACAAGTTGATGTCCTCGAATGAGTAAATTATGCAACCAACATGCTCACACAATAAAATGGCAAATGAAATATGTGGAAAAACATGCACAACCAATTCTAGCATCTATCAAGCAATTGGCGATGACTAGGTCATCTATATATGAGTATATTGACTTAGGAGTCAAATGAGAACATTTGATCATAGGTCATACTCATCGTTTAAGCACAAATGGGGTTACCATTTTTACATAAACCATTGTTGTGTTCACACCATTAGAGTTTCTTTAGCTCAATTTTAGAGTAAAGCTCCCCCTAGATGTGAGGTCCCCCCCAAGAGGGATGAACTAACCTTGGGTTTTGTCGATGATGACTTCACGTAGGTGTTGAAGATGTGGATGCTCAATGTTGATGTAGATCATTTGGAGCAATCCTTTGGAGTGAGTTGCACTTTCAATACCTACACGGGTTAGTCCCACAAGGAACAAACAAGGATATCCAAAGACATAGAGTGATGCACACACAAGATGATGTCTATGAAAGCATTAGGCTACCTTGTCCCTTGTCTTACCAGAAAGAGGGTTTGTGACTCCTTTAACTAGTGCAAGATGTGGAAGTTGATTGCACTTGTTCTTGCCAAAATGATAAGAGTGAAATATGTTCGCGGAGTCATCCTCAAGAACTCTCTGGTTCTTCTTCTTCGGGATCCACATCATGTTGATGGGAATCCTTGGAGTTGTAGTCGTACTTGATGAATTAGAACTTGATGTACTCTTGGGAACCCACTTGACCAAGGCCTTGGGTGCTTCTTCAAAGGCATCAATTTCCTCTTGAAACTTATCCTTGCCTTTTTTGCTTGTGGTCTTATGGTGGAAGATCATCTTGAGCTCGTGTCCCTTTGAAGGAAGTAGGATCATACTTCTCTTGTTGAGGAACAAACTTCGCCTTGGGGTATTGATCTTCTTCCCACTCAACTCCATTGGCATTAAACTTTCGTTCAAAACCAACACATTGGTTCTTCCGGTGCCTTCCTTGCTTGCGTACAATTTCCTCGAATTGCTTACTCTGGCAAGGCTCTTGTAAAAACCTTTCTATATAATTCCCTTCAAAAAGCTACTTTCTTGCTCAAGTGTAACTTGGCTAAGAGAATCATTAGTGGAATCAAGAGAACTACTAGAAGCAACAACATTAGATTTAGCGTGATTATTGTTACTACTTGTCGGTGTCCAAACCGGTGGATCTCGGGTAGGGGGTCCCGAACTGTGCGTCTAGGCCGGATGGTAACAGGAGGCAGGGGACACGATGTTTTACCCAGGTTCGGGCCCTCTTGATGGAGATAAACCCTACGTGCTGCTTGATTAATATTGATGATATGAGTAGTACAAGAGTAGATCTACCAGGAGATCAGAGAGGCTAAACCCTAGAAGCTAGCCTATGGTATGATTGTATGTTATGATTGTTGGCCTACGGACTAAAAACCCTTCGGTTTATATAGACACCGGAGAGGGTTAGGGTTACACAAGGTCAGTTACAAAGGAGGAGATATCCATATACGTATTGCCTAGCTTGCCTTCCACGCCAAGTAGAGTCCCATCCGGACACGAGATGAAGTATTCAATCTTGTATCTTCATAGTCTAACAGTCCGGCCAATGGAGATAGTCCAGCTGTCCGAAGACCCCCTAATCCAGGACTCCCTCAGTAGCCCCTGAACCAGGCTTCAATGACGACGAGTTCGGCGTGCAGTATTGTCTTTGGCATTGCAAGGCGGGTTGCTCTCCAAATTCTGTGTACCTGTCGAAATAGTGTTCGGTATCTTGTGAATGTTGCACTCCTTGGCTTCCACGCCTAATAATGGCCACTTTCCACGTGTCGAGTGAATGTGAAGAGCCATGGTGTTTTCACATTTACCCCCCTAGCTGTGTGAATGAGCCGGCTATTTAAAAAGACGAGGATTCAGATCCAAATCACACCATCCTCCCTTGGCGAGCCTTCATCGGAGCGTGCCCGACAGAGATCCATTCCATCATGGCCGGTCGACGCAGCTCCTCCTCTCGCACCCCTAGCTCCAAGCCTGGATTTTGGGAGAGATGTTCTGTCCTGCACAGCAAATTAGTGATGCTTCAATCCAAGGGATTTCTTCCCCCAGCGTGCATGGTCCCGGTTCAAGCCGGGCTCGCCACCTATAATGGCAGAGAGCAAGCGGAGAGCCTTCCCAATCCCTCCAAAGGAGAGCGGGCATGCCTTGTCCCTTATTTAGTAAGAGAGCTCGGATTTCCAATTCATCCGTTTCTCCGGGGGCTCCTGGAGTTCTACAGCCTCCATTTGCACAATCTTACGCCTGCCTCCCTGCTGCATATCACGGGATTCGTAGCCCATTGCGAGTTGTTTTTGGGCTGTGAGGCTCATTTCAGTCTGTGGAAGAAGCTGTTCTGCCTTGTGCCCCGTTCTCAGAAGGGGTCAATATATCAATTGGGCGGAGCCGAAGTGTGGCGTATTGCCGGGACCGGATACCTGTCCGGGACCCCAAAGAAGACGTCCGAAGACTGGCCTTCAGAATGGTGTTATATAGAAGACGTCCCCCTCCCGGATCCTATTCGGATCGGCCTTCCTGAGTTCGACAACGCCCCTTTGAAGAAGCGCCGGAGCTGGCGTCCACGGAGCTCCCTGGAGGAAGATGACAGGGACATTCTTTACTTGATGAGCCGGATAAGTTTTTTAGCTTGATCCAGATTAACCATGATCGAGGTCATGTCCACATGCATCATGCGGGGGGTGCAGCCGCTTTAGTATAGAGGCCACCCCATGTGGGATTTCGACAGGGAGGATGACGCCACCCGCCACGGTCGCAAAGGGTCGGGATCGGCTGCTGATCTAATAAAGATCTTATCCACTTTGTACAAGGGAGAAGAGGAGGAATTCCTTCGTGTAAACCCGTAGGGCGGATTTTCTATGTACAATCCTCCGAGCTGGGTAAGCGGAGACTTTTTATCGCCCATCCATGTCGTATTCCCGTAGTTAAGTATTCATTCTAGCGATTTCATCGCAGGAGCTGCGCCAGGCTGTAAAGGAGATAAATAGCCCTCCTCCACAACCCGAGGACCCTGGACATATCTATGGAGCTGATCGATGGGGTATTTTACCAAGCGAGTAATGACAATGCTTTGGTGGCCATTACGGCCGATTACCCTGTGCTAGTTCCAGCCCCACAGGTGACTGAGATTGAAGTCCCAGCAGTTCAAAAAGGGATCCGTCCTTGCGTGTTTTTGATCGCCCTATAACAGCGGTGTTTTGCAGGGGAGGTCCTCGAGGCTGAAGGCCGAGCCTGCGGCGACTGGCCAACAAGGGGCCGCGAGGCTAGGCAGGCTGAAAAGACCCGCAGTCCGGATTGAGACACCGGCGCAGCGGTATGGCGCGCCGTCCTTATTGCAATACATTATTCTTAGAGGCATATTAACGCCCATGCCTTCTTTTCAGGAAAAAGAGCGCTCGCCGGACTATACCCGGAGAGGCTACCAATCGCGCCTCCGCAAGCCAGGCTCCAAGGCCAGATCTGGAGGTGGGAATGAATACAAGGCGTGCGCCGGGTGCTCCTCCGATAGAGGATGCGGATAAACTATCCTCCACCCATTCCGAGGTGGAAAGTGCCATGAACCATAGGCGTCGCCGGACTGTTCTTCGTGACGCTTGTTTCTCCCAAGAGGCATTGGATGCCTTCAACTCGGGAGATGCGCACCTCCGTGCTGCTCAAAATGGTCTAGCCAGAGCCACGGAGCAGTATGTAAAAGACATATGGGTGAGAAAATTTGGTGATTATATATATCAGTAGCCCCTGAGACTTGAAACAGTCAGGGTAACTGATTTAAGGATCATTTGTTATGCAGGTTCTTACAGAAAAGAATACTCAACTATCCCAGGAGCTGGAAGAGTGCAAAGACCGACTTCAGGCTGCACTGGCCGCAGCAGGGGAGCCCAAAGAGACCCCCTCTGGTTACATATCCTTCAAATGATAAGTATCATATAGAACGCGGCGTGTATGCAGATCTGACGATAAAATTGCAGATGACACTGGAGTAAATCCGGATAAGCAGGAGCTCCAACGCCAGCTGAAGGCCGGTGAGAACGTGCTTACGAGGGTGAGGCAGGAGAAAAATGATCTCCAAGATGCCAACACCAAGCTGGGCGTGGAACTACAAGATGTTCACGCCCAACTGTCGGACTCTGTTAAGGAAAATTGACGGCTTCGATGCGGCATATTTAGTAAGTGTTTGAATGAACTTTGAAAAAGAATTCGGCAAGGAAGCTGGCTGACAGAGTTATGTCTGTAGGTATGTTAACAGGTCGTCCTGCCGAGGAAATGCCCGGTTCAACGGGTGACCTTCTTCCCGAGCTCTCACAGCTGCACGAACGAGTTCGGCAGGTGATGAAAGGCATCGCCCAGGCCTTGTGGCCATCCGTCTCCATACCCGAAGGCCTTCGAGAGCTTGCAGAAAAGCTGAAGGGAGCACGGCGGCGCTTCCAATTATGGAAGATATCGGCCTGCCGTCAGGGCGCCAGGGAAGCCTGGGCAATGGTGAAGACACGGTACACGAATGTCGGATTTCGGGTTCCGGCAGACCCTTGAGGTTCGAACACTGGGGTGCGCGCGGAGACTTCGCCTCCTACCTACCTGCACCCCTCCGCCTTGCTAGGATCTAAACTATGGAAAGAACAACACAAGAGACACAGGGTTTATACTGGTTCGGGCCACCGTTGTGGTGTAATACCCTACTCCAGTGTGTGGAGTGGTGGATTGCCTCTTGGGCTGATGATGATGAACAATACAAGGAAGAACAGCCTCGCGAGGGTCTGTTCTTGGCTGGGGTGATGAACTGCTGGGAGGAGCTCAGTCACCTTTCTCTCTCTCTCTCTCTCTACCGGATCTTCTCTATCCTTCGATCCCCCGGCCAGCTCTCTTGGCTCTGTTGGTGGCCGGTCCTATTTATAGAGGCCCTGGTCCTCTTCCCAAATATCGAGCGGGAAGGGAGCCAACAATGGCGGGCTAATTTGAAGGGGGACAGCTAGCATCAACTATCCTGACAAAAGTAGTCTTCCCCTACGCAAAGCTCTGGTGATGACGCCGTCTTGGGCTCCACGGTGACCTCCGTCTCGTAGTCCTCCTAGTCTTGATCTCATTGCACCGAAACAACAACCTTTGCCCGATGCCTCGGTACTCCGCGGCTGCGCTTGCCCCCTTTGCACCAAAGAGGAAGGGAGGACACTACGCGGGCTGGAACCCGCCTGGCGCCCCCGGTCGTCATGGCTTGCGTCATGGGCACCTCGTGAGGTACCCCGCCTTGATCTCTCCGCCTCCTCGTGAGCCAGCCTGATGAGGCCGCGGCTGAGGAAGCTCCGCGTCGTCCGCCCCGCGAGGCTTGGCCCGTCGCGAGGGTCTTGGGTTTGTGTTGGTGAAGATGGGCCACGCTGGGCCCCCCTTTGAGCCACGCCGCAGGCCGCAGGTAGGCAAGTCTGGGGACCCCCATTCCCAGAACGCCGACAGTACCCCCAGGCCCAAGGCGCGCCCGGACTTGGCCGTGCAGGGAGGCGGAAGGGCAAGAGCGAAGCGCCGCGGGCCCTAACAGCCTGCGGCCTTGGGCGCCGCATGGCGGTTGATTGGACGTGGGCGTCTCCACTTCCCCATGGCGCCTCGGCAACTGCACGGATTGGACAAGTCCCTGCATGCAAAGTGGGTCATGATTACCTGCAATCATGGAGGTCAGCGGTTGGCCTTCGCCGGCCATAAGTACGGAACAGCGCGCGCCCTTCCAGTCCATTCCTCGCTTCTCCTTCTTCCCGAGCCTTGCTCCGTCTTGCTGCAATGGCTCCGATCCGCCAGTTCTTGATGGAAGAGAAGGGAAAAGCTCCCCGAGAGGGGCCAGACCCACTCCCGATGAAGAAACGGCTCATCCCCCGTGGCTCGAACGAGGGGGCCCTTCAGGTGGTGTCGAGGCCTTGGTGCGAGCGGGTGCCGCCGGGGTTCCCGCTGCCATTGTACGCCCACGTCGAGGGCCCCGAAGGAGCTGATGCTGACCGCCATGGGCGGCGCCGCCGTCGGTGCCGACGGGTCACGAAGGTGTGGGTCGTCCCCCTGCGGTCCACACCGAGGGCTCCTCCCAAGAGTTTGTGCTCCACGTCGCCATTCCTCTTCAGTCTTGGATCCGCCTTCCTCCCTTCTTCGCCTCCATCATCCCGCAGGGGGAGCCCCAGGAGCTTTGGCTGCAGCACGCCGGCTGCAGCACCCTCGCGACTGAGGCAGAGGTCGCGGTCGTTGCCCTGGGCGAGGTCTTCATGACTCGGGGCTGGAGAGAGATCGCCCGGGTTTGCAGGGTAACGGGCGTTTTCACGGTCCACTTGGATTATGACGGTGCTTCGGTTATGCTCTTCAAGGTCTTCGATGTGAGCGGGCGCCGGCTGGAGTGCTGCCCCGGGGAAGGTGGCCAGGACCCTGCCGCGACGAGGACTGGGCCCGCCAACCGCTCCCTTGGCGGCTCCTCAGGCGGTGGAGGCGTCGGAGGCTCCAGCGACTCCGGCGAGCTCTTCGCGACTCCGGAGATGAGCGACGACAGCTACGAGCCCCCGAGCCGGTGTCTCTCCTGGAGCAGGGTGGGCTCGTCAGGCCGCCGCCGGCTCTGATTTAGATGGGGTTGGCGTCGGTGCTTGACGGCCCACTGTTGATGATGGCGTCTTTTGCAGGGTCGCGCGAAGTTTGTGTCCCTTTAGGATCTGTTCCCTGCGAGGAATCAAAAACGCGCCCTGTGGGGGCTTGTAAAGTGCTTGTGATCCTGTTTTGTTAATATAACCCTTGTCGTAGAATTGCAAGAGTTGCTCATTCCATCTCAGCTCAGTCCTCCCTTTTGAACCTCACGAGGGCTTGGTGCTCTGCGCCGACAGGTCCCAGTCCCAAGGCGGCTTCAGCCGTCGCTGGTATGCCAGGTCGCGATGCCGTTGTCAAGGCCAGGAGGTGAGCGACCCGGAGTCCGGTGAGAGCCCCTGAGTCATGATGCTCAGGAGGTCCCCTTTGGCGCCCAAGCAGCCATTATTTGGTGAGAAAGAAGAGCGGGGTCGCTAACACGGGATAGCATTAGGTGCGGGGATGGTGCCACGGCAGCTGGCGCTTCCGGGTGATGACTTATCTCGAGGATCAGGGGCCGCTCTCTAGTGTGTCGCTGGGTCCGTGCATCGGCAGGCGCGAGGTTGCTCGGCGAGGTCCTCGCATGTCTCTCCCCTCTCGCCTTTGCTCCCCTTTCTTCTCTACGTCCTCGGGTCCCGGCCCTCGAGCGAGTCTCAGCCGTCGCTGGTATGCCAGGTCGTGATGCCGTGGCCAAGGCCAGAGGGTGAGGGCTGGAGAGCCAGTAGGAGCCCTGAGTCGCGATGCTCAGGCACCCCCCTTTAACGTGCAAGCAGTTCATGCGGACGAGAGCGCAGGTGACACCGCAAGGGCCTCGCCTGACGCAGCTCCTTCAGGAGGTCCTGCAGGTCCATCATAGAAAAAACAAGGGGTTGCCATGACAATTGACAGTCAGCCGTTGGTTTCTTCCGAGGGGTAGTGAGGCACTGAAGGCTTGACGAGGTGACGCTATGCGGGGCTGCCGCGGCCAGAGCTCAGCCATCCAGGTTTGTTGGCGTTTCAGGGACGGACCCATGTGCAAGCGTCGTGCCGTTCGGGAGCAGCTCTGTTAGTTGGCGTCAGCTGAGCAGGCAACTAGGTAAAACACATTAGCCGCGACGGAGTGGATTCGTTCAAAAAGATGCTGGGAATGCGGACATCACTCGGTCAGGCCCGAGCGACTTCGGGGGTCATGCAGCCCGAGGGGCGCCCCCAACAAGGTAAGCTAACAACATGGAATAAAAAAGGGATACACATCGCAGGGACGGACCCACGCGGCCTGGGAATAATGCAGCCCTGGGGGGCGCTCCCAGCTGGAAATAAAACGTGAGAGATGTCACCAGATGATGTTTGAGGATGAAGGAGCGTTGGTGTAGCAGGCTCGGTGGACTGCGGGAGCCGATCCTCACGAGCCCCCAGGCCCAGGGGCCTCGGGAGGCTCCGGAGGCGTTGGTGGCTCCTCACGAGCCATCTCCATCCCTGCCAGGGCTGCGGAACGGCTGGCCTCTCGTGCCCCCGTGATGCCCCTCGTGAGGCGCTGGTACGTGTCAGCCGCGTTCGGCAAGCCGTAAGGCATGCGAACGTAGCTGTGGGGTGGGCCTCCGTAGCGCCCCACTTGCGAGGGCCAGAGGCGCTCTAGAGAGGCGAGTCGGTTGAGCCCCGGTATGTCGATGCAGACGCGCAGCCCACCATCCTCGCTTGGATGGGGAGCCACTAAGGGTAGGTGGCGGCCGCCTTTCATGACTCTTGACTCCTGTAGCTCCTGAATGGCCTTGATGACGAACTCCCGAGGGTCTGGGTTTCCTTGCCTTGCTCCTTCTTGAGGGAAACGTGCTTTGAAACACGCCTCCATGTGGTGCCCAAGCGCCACCCTCGTGACCCTAGCTAGGTCGGTGGCCCTCCAGGGGAGAGCCCCCGAGCCCCGCCCGAGGAGGGCGCCGGACGCGCTTTCCTATGCGATGGAAGGAGGATCCCCATGGCCAGGCGCGGGCCCAGAGGGGCCTACCTCCTGAGTGGTCGGGCCGGATGATGTCTTCTTCTTCTTAGGGGAGGTCTCGGGAGGCCTCCTGCTTCCACGATCCGAGTCTTCCAGTTACGCGTCCTGAAAGGCTCATTCCAGGGAACACACCGCGTCCTTCTCTTCACATGGCACCGTGATGACTCCGCCACTTCCTGGCATCTTGAGGACGTTGTAGCCGTGGTGAGTTATAGCCATGAACTTGGCCAGCGTTGGGTACCCAAGGATGGCGTTGTACAGCAGGCGAATGTGAGCGACGTTGAAGTTGATGAGCTCGGTGCGGTAGTTGTTGCGTGCCCCGAAGGTGACAGGGAGGCGGACCTGCCCAATCGGGACCGTGGAGCCGTCGGTGATATCGGAGAAAGGCTTGGTTGGCTGAAGCTGGCTGTAGGGCACTTGGAGGTTGTTGAATGTCTCTACGGACAGGATGTTGAGCCTTGCCCCGCCATTGATGAGGGTCTTGGTGACCACCACATTGCTGATGATTGGGGAAGAAAGCATCGGGAGAACTCCGGCTGTAGCCGCACACTTGAGCTGATTTGCTGAGCTGAACGTGATGGCGCACGCCGACCACCTGAGAGGGCGCGTGGCTTCGAGCCTGGGAAGGACTGCGTTCACTTCGCGGGCGAACTTCTTGAAGATGCACTGAGAGGCTGGGGCTTGTGCCCCGCCCAGGATGCAGGCGATCGCGCGCGGCTCCTAGAAGCCCCCAGCCCCTTCGTCCTGGTGGTGGTCCTCGTTTCTCCTTGGCTGCGGTGGCAGCGGTGGCAGGCCTGCGTTGCCTTGCGGGCGATCCTCAAGAGGCTGATCCCTCCAGTCTCCCTTGTGAGGCTGATCCCTCCAGCCTCCCTCGCGAGGCGGGTCTTGCAAGCTATCCTCGCGAGGTTGATCGCGCCACCCTTGGTTTCGGCCACGGTCTTCCCAGCGTCCTGCGTTCCTTCCTCCTCCCGGCCGTAGCCCCAGTCACTGCGGTCAGGCCGACGACCGATCCTTCCTTCTCGCACGGCTTGGAGCTCTCGACATTCGTTGGTGTTGTGGGTGTGGAGGTCGTGGTACACACAGTACCGGCTGCCCTTGGAAGGTTCGGGCTGATCTTTGCCCCGCTTGGTGTCTGGTTCTGCCGTGAGCACGGCAGCCCCCTTGCGCTTCACATCCTTGGCCTTGGGCTTCTTCTCTTTTGGGTCTGCGATAGGCAACTCAAGGAGGGAGAGACGCCCTTCCTCGGCCCTGGCGCACTTGGTTGCCAGGTTGAACAGTTCCAAGGAAGTGCACAGGTCTTCATGCATCGCCAGCTCTTCCTTCATCTTGACGTCGCGCACGCTGTCGGAGAAGGCCGAGATGATGGCCTCCTCAGTCACCTTGGGAATCTTGAGGCGTGTGTTGTTGAAGTGCTGGATGTACTTCTGTAGGGTCTCCCCGGGCTGTTGCTTGATGCAGCGCATGTCGCTCACGGCGGGTGGCCGGTCGCGACTGCCTTGGAAGTTGGCGATGAAGCGGGTGCGCATCTCGTCCTAGGAGGAGATTGTGCCTGGAGCCAGGTTCAGGAGCCAGGTGCGGGCTCCGTCCTTGAGTGCCATGGGGAACCAGTTCGCCATGACCTTCTTGTCTCCGTTGGCAGCTTCGTTGCCCAGCTCGTAGAGCTGGAGGAACTCCGCAGGGTCAGCCGTGCCGTCGTAGCGAGGAGGCAAGTCTGGCTTGAACTTGCTGGGCCACGCGACGCTGCGTAGCTCGGCGGTGAAGGTGCGGCAGCCTGCTGTGGCCATGGGAGGCCTTGGATGACGGGGAACTTGGTCTTGCATGTCCCCACGCGCTGCAGTTAGGAGCAGCACGGGGTCTTGACGCGCGGGAGCAGGAGCATGGTCGCGACGTGCTGGAGCAGCGAGCGCCCGGGCAGCTTCCTGCGGGCGAGGGACTTCTTGACAGCTCTGCTCTTGCTGCGCTGGCGCCTGACGGAGCGGGTTCCGCCCAGGGGCCATGCGCCTTGGAGCCATGGTGCCTTCCTAAGGAGGAGGCAGCCGGGGCGCTGCCGGAGCTTCATTGCCCGCGCGGGGCGGGGTGCGGTGCAGTGGAACGGACGGCGCAGGAGAGCCCCCTGCGGCACGGACGAGCTCGGCGATGCGGTCGAGCCATTCTACATAGACATCGTCGATGGGACGGTAGCACAAGAGCTTGTTCGCCGTGATGAGTGCAGCCCGACCCTCCATGGGAGCGCGGAGCGTGCGGCACGAAGAACCAGCTGGGTTGAGCGACGGAGTTGCGGTGCGGATGTCTTGCCGCACGGACGGATGCTGGGACGATGCTTGCTGCTCGTCCCCCCTGGGCCGGTGGCGGCATTAACGGCAGGTGACGGGGAACGGCGAGGACGCCCGCCGATAGGGGCCGTCTGGGCGACGCGGGCAGCGAGCGCGGCACGGCGCTCGGCGCGGGCCTGACGAGCGTCAGACATGGGCGTGATGGTCGGAGGAGAACGGGGTGGTGGAAGACGAATCCCGGCGCACCCCTACCTGGCGCGCCAAATGTCGTATTTCGGGTTCCGGTAGACCGTTGAGGTTCGAACACTGGGGTGCGTGCGGAGACTTCGCCTCCTACCTACCTGCACCCCTCCGCCTTGCTAGGATCTAAACTATGGAAAGAACAACACAAGAGACACAGGGTTTATACTGGTTCGGGCCACCGTTGTGGTGTAATACCCTACTCCAGTGTGTGGTGTGGTGGATTGCCTCTTGGGCTGATGATGATGAACAATACAAGGAAGAACAGCCTCGTGAGGGTCTGTTCTTGCCTGGGGCGATGAACTGCTGGGAGGAGCTCAGTCACCTTTCTCTCTCTCTCTCTACCAGATCTTCTCTATCCTTCGATCCCCCGGCCAGCTCTCTTGGCTCTGTGGGTGGCTGGTCCTATTTATAGAGGCCCTGGTCTTCCTCCCAAATATCGAGCGGGAAGGGAGCCAACAATGGCGGGCTAATTTGAAGGGGGACAGCTAGCATCAACTATCCTGACAAAAGTAGTCTTCGCCTGCACAAAGCTCTGGTGATGACGCCGTCTTGGGCTCCACGGTGACCTCCATCTCGTAGTCCTCCTGGTCTTGGTCTCGTTGCACCGAAACGGCAACCTTTGCCCGATGCCTCGGTACTCCGCGGCTGCGCTTGCCCCCTTTGCACCAAAGAGGAAGGGAGGACACTGCGCGGGCTGGCACCCGCCTGGCGCCCCCGGTCGTCATGGCTTGCGTCATGGGCACCTCGTGAGGTACCCCGCCTTGATCTCTCCGCCTCCTCATGAGCCAGCCTGATGAGGCCGCGCCTGAGGAAGCTCCGCGTCATCCGCCCCGCGAGGCTTGGCCCCTCGCGAGGGTCTTGGGTTTGTGTTGGTGAAGATAGGCCGCGCTGGCCCCCCTTTCAGCCACGCCGCAGGCCGCAGGCAGACAAGTCTGGGGACACCCGTTCCCGGAACGCCGACAACAAAGGCTGACCCGAACCACATGGCCGAAGTCGGACCTATGAGGCCTGATGGGAAGGAGATCCCTGTGAGCTTAGTGTACGGCCAAGTAGAATTGGCTGCAAAGTATTACCAACAGGACTGTAGATAGACAGCCTATTGGATGGTATTGAAGAGGAATTTAACCAGTCAAATTGACTATGTAATTTTAAAGTGACATGTATAATGCCTTCTAGCCGGATTGTAGATCATTTGTCATGGCGGACCTTTTCGCTTCAACCTCGGGACCCGATAGTCCGGAGTGTATCCGAATACCCTCTCGGTTATGTAAGAACTGGGGCATGCGTGGAGACCAGGCGTAGGGGTCATTAGTGCTTTATCAGACAAGTGCCCAACTAGTTATGTTATATTACGTGGGTAGTAAGAAACATCTTCCAGGGAGAATAGTTCCGTTAAGGGTTCCTTTCCTTGGGTAAGCATGCCCTAAAGTGCATGTCCGGACTGTGATAAGAAGCGCAGAAAAATCATCTGGGGGAGGATATGAATAATAAAAGTCATCTTTTGTTCACCAACCGAATATTCCCTTAAGAACGCTAGCTTTCGGCTTCACCCAGTCTGAGGTACACGTCCGGCTGACCCGGCGGTAACAATCGCAGAGGTGCTCCCCTTATGCCCTAGCCGAATTAACGGGAACGTAGGGCATAAATACAAGAGCCAGGCAACCCAGCTTGGCCAAAACTTAAGTCATATCGATGCCTATAATGGTGAAAAAAGGTACATGCGGAAGTATATCACATGTGTTGGGCGTGAGGCCCAGGAAAATAACTTAAGCTTCTGTGAAAGAAGCCCCCCGGTATGAAGAGTGCGGCTAGCGCATCTGTAATGTACGAGTGAGGCACAGGGTGACCCTTGAAGGCCTATAGAAATAAAAGAAAGAAAGGGAAACAAGACAGATGATGCATATGCAGAAAATGGACAAAGGGAGGGGACTAACATAGAGTCCGATGCTAAGCATAGAATCTTCGAAGCCTGGCTGCGTTCCATGTGTTCGGCTCGAGTCGACTAGTCGATGCATCCCGCAGTCGGTACGCTCCACCGGTCAGCACTTGGTCGATAACGAAGGGACCTTCCCATTTGGGCTCGAGCTTGTTCTTTTTCTTATCCAGCAGCCGTATAACTAGTTCGCCAACATTATAAGTTTTGGCCCGTACTTCTCTGCTTTGGTATCTGCGAGCCTGTTGTTGGTAAAATGCGGAACGGGCTTTGGCTACGTCGCGCTCTTCCTCCAAGGTGTCCAGACTGTCCTGCCGATCGAGCGTGGCTTCTCTTTCTTCATACATGCACACTCGAGGTGAGTCATGAACTATGTCACAGGGCAGGACTGTCTCTGCGCCGTACACCATAAAAAAGGTGTATATCCAGTACTACGATTCGGCGTGGTCTGCAGCCCCCAGAGTACGGAGTCGAGCTCCTCTACCCAGTGCGTGTTTAACTCCGTTAAGGAGCGCACTAATCTGGGTTTAATGCCGCTCATTATAAGACCATTTGCTCGTTTCACTTGACCGTTGGTTTGTGGGTGATAGACAGAAGCATAATCGAGCTTGATGCCCATTTTGCTGCACCAGAGTTTTACCTCGTCTGCCGTGAAGTTCGTTCCATTATCAGTGATGATGCTATGGGGGACGCCATAACGGTGTACAACCCCGGATATGAAATCTATCACCGGTCCGGTTTCGGCTGTTTTAACCGGTTTAGCCTCTATCCATTTGGTGAATTTATCCACCATGACCAATAAGTATTTTTTTTCTTGTGGGTTCCCCCTTTAAGGGGTCCAACCATGTCAAGCCCCCAGACCGCGAAGGGCCATGTAATGGGGATTGTTTGGAGGGCAGTGGGTGGCATGTGGCTTTGATTTGCAAAGAGCTAGCAACCGGCGCAACGTTGGACCAAGTCCTGTGCATCTGCCCGGGCCGTTGGCCAATAGAATCCTGTACGGAAGTCCTTTCTTACAAGAGCTCGGGCTACGGCGTGATGACCGCCGAATCCGGCGTGAATTTCTACCACAAGGTTCCACCCTTCCTCTTCGGAGAAGCACCTTTGAAGGACTCCGGTAGCGCTTTTTTTGTACAATTCTCCCTCATGGACCCTGTAGGCCTTGGATCGCCGCACTATGCAGCGTGCCTCATTTTGGTCCTCCGGAAGTTCCTGTCTAGTTAGGTAGGCCAAGAATGGTTCTGTCCACGGGGCAATAATGGCCATTATTTCGTGGGCTGAATGTGTTATTTCGATGGCAGAGCCTCCGATTGTGTCAGAGAGTTCAGTATCGGGTATTTTGGCCGGGTCCGGACTGTTGTTAGCGGTGTCCCCTTCCCATGCTACGGATGGCTTGAAGAGCCGTTCCAGAAATATGTTGGGAGGGACCGCGTCGCGTTTTGTGCCGATGTGGGCGAGGATATCCGCCGCCTGATTGTTTTCCCGAGCCACAAGGTGAAATTCGAGCCCCTCGAACCGAGATGACATTTTTAGGACGGCATTGCGATAAGCTGCCATTTTCGGATCCTTGGCATCGAAGTCTCCATTTATCTGGGATATCGCGAGGTTCGAATCCCCACGCACCTCTAGGCGTTGAATGCCCATGGATACTGCCGTCCGGAGACCATGTAGACGGGCCTCATATTCGGTTGCATTGTTGGAGTCCGTATACATTATCTGTAGTACATATTGAACGGTATCTCCTGTTGGGGACTTCAAAACAACGCCAGCCCCCAGACCAGCCAACATTTTGGAGCCGTCAAAGTGCATGATTCAGTTTGAATATGTGTCATACTCTTTAGGGAGTTCGGCTTCCGTCCACTCAGCGACGAAGTCAGCCAAAACTTGCGACTTAATAGCTCGCCGTGGCTTGTAAGTTATGTCGAATGGGAGGAGCTCAATGGCCCATTTGGCAATCCGGCTCGTCGCGTCGTGGTTGTTTATAATATCGTTAAGTGGTACTTCCGAGGCTACCATTATCGAACACTCTTGAAAGAGTGTCGCAGCTTCCGGGATGCCATAAATACCGCGTATGCTATCTTTTGTTAATGCGGGTACCGTGATTTGCATGGAGTAAGGAAAGTGGACACATAGTAAACCGGCTTTTGAAGGGGGAATTTGTGTCCGTCCACTTCTCACTCGACGACGAGCACTGCGTTTACTACTTGATGAGTTGCCGCAATGTATAATAGCATTGGTTCGCCAGTGTTTGGCACGGCCAGGACTGGGTTTGTTGCCAATATGGCTTTTATTTCGTTGAGCCCGGCCGAGGCGGCATCCGTCCACTCAAAGTGTTTGGTGCGCCGGAGGAGGCGATAAAGGGGTAATGCCTTTTCTCCCAAGCGGGAGATAAAGCGGCTTAGAGCCGCCACGCATCCGGTCAATTTTTGTATTTGTTTGAGGTCTGTTGGGGTAGCCAACTGTGACAACGCTCGGATTTTGGCAGGATTAGCTTCAATACCTCTACTGGAGACAAGGAATCCCACGAGCTTTCCGGCTGGTACGCCAAAAACGCATTTTTCCGGATTGAGCTTGATGTCATATGTTCGGAGGTTGTCGAATGTGAGCCTCAAGTAGTCTACTAGAGTTTCAACATGCTTGGTTTTAATGACCACGTCATCCACGTATGCCTCCACTGTTTTGCCGATCTGGTTTGCCAGACATGTCTGAATCATGCACTGATATGTTGCGCCGGTGTTTTTGAGCCCGAAGGGCATTGTGTTGAAGCAGAATGGGCCGTATGGTTTGATGAATGCCGTTGCAGCTTGGTCTGGCTCCGCCATTTTAATTTGATGGTAGCCGGAGTATGCATCGAGGAAACACAATGAATCGTGTCCTGCGGTAGCATCGATGATTTGATCAACGCGGGGGAGGGGAAGGGATCCTTTGGGCAGGCCTTGTTAAGGTCCTTAAAATCGACGCACAAGCGCCAGGATTTGTCCTTCTTTTGTACCATCACCAGGTTTGCTAGCCAGTCCGGATGTTTTATGTCTCTGATGAATCCGGCCTTCAATAGCTTAGCTAGTTCCTCTCCCATGGGTTGTCTTTTAGGCTCGGAGAAATGTCGAAGAGCCTGCTTGGCTGGCTTGAATCCTTTTAGGATATTTAGGCTGTGCTCAGCCAGCCTGCGTGGGATTCCTGGCATGTCTGAAGGGTGCCATGCAAAAATGTCCCAGTTCTCACGTAGGAACTCTCGTTGTGCAGCATCGACATCAGGGTTTAATTATACCCCGATGGAAGCTGGTTTTGTAGGGTCCGTTGGATGGACTTGGAATTTGACTATTTCTTCCGCCGGTTTAAAGGAGGTGGACTTGGATCTTTTATCGAGTATCACTTCATCCCTGTTTACCGTGGAGCGCAGCGCAGTTAGTTCCTCGGCCGCTAGGGCTTCGGATAGTGCCTCGAGGGCCAGTGCAGCTGTCTTATTTTCAGCGCGGAGTGCTATGTCCGGATCACTAGCAAGAGTGATGATTCCGTTGGGCCCGGGCATTTTGAGCTTCATGTACCCGTAATGGGGTATGGCTTGGAAGATTGTAAACGCCTCCCGCCCTAATAGAGCATGGTATCTGCTGCTGAACGGGGCCACTTGGAATGTAATTTCTTCGGACATGTAATTATCCGCGTGCCGAATACCACGTCTAGTGTGATTTTTCTAGCACAGCGTGCTTCCCGACTGGGGATGATTCCTCTAAAGGTTGTGCTACTTTTCTCAATGCGGCTCTAGTCTATTTCCATATTTTGAAGAGTTTCCTCATAGGTGAGGTTTAATCCGCTGCCGCCATCCATGAGTACCTTGGTTAGTCGAAAGCCGTCCACAATTGGACTGAGGACCAGTGTGGCTGGTGCTCGAGCTGTTTGGAATTTAGGTTCGTCACTGGCATTGAAGGTAATAGCCGTGTCACTCCAAGGATTTATTTCTGCTATGTGGCAGATTTCGGCCATGCTGCGGAGTGTTCACTTGCGTCTATTATTTGACGCGAAGGTCTCAAAGTCCGTTAACACTGTATTGTTGTCCACGGGATGGTGCTCTGTGGTCTTTGGAAGGAGTAGATCCTCACCACTTTTGGCCACTCGCCGGAGTATCCAACATGCTCTAAGGCTGTGCGTTGGTATTGCATCCGCTGTAATATGAATTTTGCAGCGTCCGTTGAGCCATCCCTCTAGTACGGCTCCTTGCCCCGTAGAGGGCTTTTGCTTTTTGGTAGTTAACCCAGGTGTATTGTGATAATGCACCCTTTTATTTCGGAGTGGGTTTGTATTCAGGGCCGGATTATCCCAAAATTTTATTTCGGTTTTCCAGGCGCTTTCCATCGCACAGTACTTTCGTACTATGGACACCAAGTCGGCAAAGCGTGTAATTTCGGGACGACTTATGGCGTTGAGGATTCCCTTGTCCCTGCAATTATTGCATATGAATGAAATTGCATCTTCCTCGCGGCAGTCATTTATCCTGTTCATGACCAGGAGGAATCTGGCCCAGTAATGGTGTACTGTTTCTTCGGGCTCTTGCCTAATTTGGGATGGATCGCGTATGTTTGGGTGGGTGGGTGGAATTGAATCCGAATCCTCACCCAATCTGAGACTCAGGGGCCAAGGAGTTTCCGAACTTAGAAGTTTGGATTCTTGGATGTTTTCCGATAAATCTAGCCCGCTGCCTGATTATAGGTTCAGGCCTTGAGTGACGTCCTTCCCTCCGCGGGTATCCGGCTTGGAGGGATCGGGAATCCGGACATAGCTAGTCCTTAAGATAGATGAAGGGTTGCCGCATTGTTCCTCCACCACTGCAACGTGATGGGTGACCTGGGGAGAGTTGATCTCTCTCAGATCTGGTTTAGACCGAATCTGATCATAGTCTGTAGCGACTCCCAGGGGGGCGATGCGATCCAAGAGCTCGTTCAGGGAACAGAGCTCCATTGAATCTATTTGCTTGGCGAGATCCGAATTGACGTGAAGATTGCTTTCGATGACCCGAGAAGTCATTGTCGGCGCAGCGGCCGAACAGGCAGTCATAAGAAAACCACCTAGCCGGAGAGTTTGGCCGATAGCCAAAGCTCCCTCAGTGATAGTGCCATCTTTAAAGACGGGATGAGGCATCCTTCCTGGTGGTGACGGCATAGCAGAACTCTCAATGAAAGCACCAATGTCGGTGTCAAAACCGGCGGATCTCGGGTAGGGGGTCCCGAACTGTGCGTCTAGGCCGGATGGTAACAGGAGGCAGGGGACACGATGTTTTACCCAGGTTCGGGCCCTCTTGATGGAGGTAAAACCCTACGTGCTGCTTGATTAATATTGATGATATGAGTAGTACAAGAGTAGATCTACCACGAGATCAGGGAGGCTAAACCCTAGAAGCTAGCCTATGGTATGATTGTATGTTATGATTGTTGGCCTACGGACTAAAAACCCTTCGGTTTATATAGACACCGGAGAGGGTTAGGGTTACACAAGGTCGGTTAAAAAGGAGGAGATATCCATATACGTATTGCCTAGCTTGCCTTCCACGCCAAGTAGAGTCCATCCAGATACGAGACGAAGTCTTCAATCTTGTATCTTCATAGTCTAACAGTCCGGCCAATGGAGATTGTCCGGCTATCCGGAGACCCCCTAATCCAGGACTCCCTCACTACTAGAGGAAGAATCTTTCTTGTTCTTGTTACTAGACTTGACTTGAGGCATGTAAGTGGACAAGAGTAAACGCTTGGCAATGTAGGAAGAATTTGTCTTGCGAAGATCATCATTTATTGCCTTTAAGAACTCATGCTCTTGCTCAAGGTTGAGATTTTCAAAATGTAATTTCTCATGAGTCCTTAAAATTTCTCGATGATCTCCTAAGATAGTTTCATGAGCTAACTTAAGAGTGTTTAGTTCTTTAGTTAGAAACTCAATCTTCTCCTTATCATTGTCATTCGTTTTATCTTGATTAGCATGATTAATTGATGTTTCATCATAGTATTCATCACTAGAGTTGTCAATAAGTAAATTATCATCACCTAACAAGTCATCTTCATCACTATTGAAATCAACATACTCGGGGTGTGATACCTTTGGGCCTTTAGCCATGAAGCATCTTCCAAGTCCTTCATTTGGTGAATCAAATATGTCGTAGGAGTTGGTTGACACAAGTGCTAGACCGGCAACACCTTCATCTTGAGTATATTCGGAGTCGGAGTGCTAGCTTCTCTCGGAGTGATTGTCGGAGTCAGAGCCGGATACCCACTCACCAACATGAGCTTGATGTCTTCATTTTGTGTAGCTCCTTGATGATTTTTCCTTCCTTTCAGAATCTTTGCTTCTCGGGGATGTTCTTCGTTCATAACGATCATCTCTACTCCTTCTCTCTCTTGATGGTGATTCTTCTCTTCTACTTCTTCTTTTTGGAGAATCTTCTCTTCTTTTGTAGGGTGTCGTACACTCATTGGAATAGTGTACGGGTCTTCCACAATTGTAGCAATTTCACTCTCGACTAGAAGATCTTTTGTCATTGTAGGACCTTGACTTGGAACTTCTCTCTTTGCTTCTACTCTTGTATAACTTGTTGAATTTCTTCACCATTATGCTCAATTCTTCATTGAAGGTTTGTTTCTCACTTGATAATGTGGGAGCTTCACATGAGGCTTTGTAAGCACCACTTGACTTGTTATGGAGCTCCTCCTTATCCTTGAGTGATATCTCATGGGCAACAATTCTTCCAATGACATCCGTTGGCTTGAGATCTTTGTAATTGGGCATCATTTGAATCAATGTGCAAACGGTATCATATTTTCCGTCCAAAGCTCTCAGGATCTTCTTGATGATGAATTTGTCGGTCATCCCTTCACTTGCTAAGCTGGCGATCTCATTTGTGATAAGAGCAAGCCTACAGTACATTTCAACGACACCTTCACCATCCTTCATTTTGAAATTGTCAACCTGACTTTGAAGCACATTCAACTTGGATTCCTTGACGGAGTCGGTACCTTCGTGCATATCAATCAAAGTATCCCTAATTTCCTTTGCATTCTCAAGACGGCTGATTTTGTTGAATTCTTCAGGGCACAATCCGTTGAAGAGGATATCACAAGCTTGAGAATTGTATTGCAACATCTTCAACTCTTCCACGGTAGCTTCACGATTCGGTTCTCTCCCATCAAAGAATTCACCTTGCAAGCCAATACACACAATAGCCCATACGGCGGGGTTATGTCCAAGAATATGCATTTTCATCTTATGCTTTCAACTAGCAAAATTAGTACCATCAAAGTAAGGACCTCTACGGTGGTAGTTTCCCTCGCTAGACGCCATACTCTCCTAGGTTGTGAAACCAAGGCTATGACTTCCAAAAGCTATGAAAATCAAGGCAAATGGAAACCTGGCTCTGATACCACTTGTAGGATCGAAAGTATGTCTAGAGAGGGGGTGATTAGACTACTTGACCAAATACAAACTTATCCTTTTCCCAATTTTAGTTCTTGGCAGATTTTAGCAACTTTGGAAAAGTCAAGCAATCTTAACACAATTGAAGCAAGCATGCAAAGAGTATATGAGCAGCGGAAAGTAAAGCATGCAACTTGCAAGAATGTAAAGGGAAGGGTTTGGATGATTCAAACGCAATAGGAGACATGGATGTTTTTGTCGTGGTTCCGATAGGTGGTGCTATCGTATATCCACGTTGATTGAGAATTCAACCCACGAAGGGTAACGGTTGCGCAAGTCCACAGAGAGCTCCACCCACGAAGGGTCCACGAAGAAGCAACCTTGTCTATCCCACCATGGCCGTCGCCCACAAAGGACTTGCCTCACTAGCGGTAGATCTTCACGAAGTAGGCGATCTCCTTGCCCTTACAAACTCCTTTGTTCAACTACACAATCTTGTCAGAGGTTCCCAAGTGACACCTAGCCAATCTAGGAGACACCACTCTCCAAGAAGTAATAAATGGTATGTTGATGATGAACTCCTTGCTGTTGTGCTTCAAATGATAGTCTCCCCAACACTCAACTCTCTCTCACAGGATATGGATTTGGTGGAAAGAAGATTTGAGTGGAAAGCAGCTTGGGGAATGCTAGAGATCAAGATTCATATGGTAAGAATTGAATATCTTGGCCTCAACACAAGTGTAGGTGGTTCTCTCTCAGAAAAAGTAAGTTGGAAGTGTAGGTTTGTTCTGATGGCTCTCTCCTCGAATGAAGAGGTGGTGGAGGGGTATTTATAGCCTCCACACAAAATCTAACCGTTACACACATCTTGCCAATCTCGGTGGGACTGAATAGTTAAACTCGGTCGGACTGATTCAGCAAAGCTAGTGACCGTTAGGGTTTTCGGTGGGACCCACATGCAACTCGGTAGGACCGATATGATTAGGGTTAGGGAATAACATAATCTCGGTGAGACCGATTACACAAACTCGGTGAGACCGATTTTGGTAATAAGCTAACCAGAGAGTTGGTCAGGTAAACTCGGTGGGACCGATCGCTCATTTCGGTGAGACCGAAACGTTACGAAGGGAAAACATAGAGTTTACATTGCAATCTCGATGGGACCGATTGCTCATCTCGGTAAGACAAAAATGTTACGAAGGGAAACAAAGAGAGTACAATCCCATCTCGGTGAGACTGAGATCACTATCGGTGAGACCGATTTGGCTAGGGTTTGTGGCAGTGGCTATGACAACTGAACTCAGTGGCGCCGGATAGAAAGAATCGGTGGGGCCACGTTTGACTTTTGGTTTAGGTTATATGTGGATGTGAGAAAGTAGTAGAGGGTTTTGGAGCATATTACTAAGCATTTTGAGCGAGGGCCTCATTAAACAACACCTCATCCCTCCTTGATAGTATTGGCTTCTCCTATAGACTCAACGTGATCTTGGATCACTAAAATAGAAAATGTAGAGTCTTGAGCTTTGAGCTTGAGCTAATCCTTTGTCCTTCGCATTTTGAGGGGTCCACTTTTCTCATCCATGCCATGCCAATCATTGAGCTTTCCTGAGATATTAATCTTGAAATAGCATTACCTCAATGAGCTATATGTTGTTAGGAATTACCAAAACCACCTAGGGATAGTTGCACTTTCATATCTCAAGCATAGTTGCCTAGCATACCACTTCAACATATAAATTTGATCCCATAATAGTTCCCCTTTTCGAGTCAAGCGATATTCCCTAAAGTATTCACGTTGATCCAATGTGTCTCCCATTACATAATTGAATGGGGTTTTCTCAGGATTATCAAAGTAGTACATAATATCTGTCACATAATGAGCATCGAGGGTTTTAGGAGGTTCCTCATCTCCATGAGTAGCAAGTACACCAATTTTTTTGGTATTCCGTGTTCCATATCCATAACTAAAGATAAAGAACAACTAAGAACAGCAACTAAAAATTACTTAGTGATAAAGCAAACAAGCACACACGAGAATATTCACCCCACGCTATTGCTCCCCGGCAACGGCGCCAGAAAAAGGTCTTGATAACCCACAAGTATAGGGGATCGCAACAATTTTCTATAAGTAAGAGTGTCGAACCCAACGAGGAGCTAAAGGCTGAACAAATATTCCCTCAAGTTCTATCGACCACCGATACAAATCTACGCATGCTTGACGTTCGCTTTAACTAGAACAAGTATGACAGTAGAAGTACTTTGTAGGTGTTGTTGGATAGGTTTGCAAGATAATAAAGAGTGCGTAAATAAAAGGTAGGGGCTGTTTAGATAAAGAAACAATAAAGTAAATATAGTGAGTCTAGAAAAGTGGTGGTAGGAGTTGTGAAATTGCCCCTAAGAAATTGACTACTTTACTAGACCGATAGCAAGTATTATGTGGGAGAGGCCACTGCTAGCGTGTCATACCTGACTTGGAATTCTATGCACTTATGATTGGAACTATTAGCAAGTGTCCGCAACTACTAATGTTCATTAAGGTAAAACCCAACCGTAGCATTAATATATATTGGTCCCCCTTCAATCCCGTATGCATTAATTTCTATGCTAGGTTGAAGCTTCTGTCACTCTTGCCCTCCAATACATAGTCCTATCAACATACAACTAACCCTATGGTGTGACCCACGTGCGCGCTCATTTGATGGGCACAAAAGGACAGCAACATAACCACAACCAAATTAAATCAATCATTGCAATTCATCAACCACCGATAGGACAACGAAAATCTACTCAGACATCATAGGATGGCAACACATGATTGGATAATAATATGAAGCATAAAGAACCATGTTCAAGTAGAGGGTACAGCGGCTTGCAGGAGAGTGGACCGCTATAGATAGAGGGGGGAAGGTGATGGAGATGTTGGTGAAGATGGAGGAGGTGTTGGTGTAGATCGCGGTGATGATGATGATGGCCATGGCAGCGTTCCGGCGCCACCGGAAGAGAAGGGGAGAGGGGGCCCCTTCGTCTTCTTCTTCCTTGACCTCCTCCCTAGATGGGAGAAGGGTTTCCCCTCTGGTCCTTGGCCTCCATGTCATGGGAGGGGCGAGAGACCCTCCGAGATTGGATCTGCCTCTCCGTCTCTCTTTGTTTCTGCATTCTGCCCTGCCGCCCTTTCACCGTTCCGTATATATATGGAGATCCGTAACTGCGATTGGACCGAAACCTTCGGCGTGATTTTGTTTCCAAAAATTAGCTTTCTTGCAGCCGAAGAAGGGCATCAACCGCCTTACGGGTGGACCACGAGGGTCAGGGGCGCACCCAGGGGGTGGGGCGCGCCCCCCTACCTCGTGCCCACCTCGGACACCGTTTCACGTTGATCTTTCTCCCAGATTTCCAAATATTCTAAAAATAAGCTCCGCCCGTTTTTATCCCATTTGGACTCTGTTTGATATGGATATTCTGCGAAATATAAAACATGCAACAAACAGGAACTGGCACTAGGAACTGGATCAATATGTTAGTCCCAAAAACAAAAAAAAAGTTGCCAAAAGTATATGAAAGTTGTAGAATATTGGCATGGAACAATCAAAAATTATAGATACGACGGAGACGTATCAGCCCCTCACTCCTTGGTCCGTCCTGGTGATCCGGACGGCCTAACGGCGGCTGAGGTATGCGTGGGATCGGGCCCTGCCAACGTAGAACGTAAAGCAAATTTAAAGGAAATCGCAGAATTTCAAAGCAAATATTACAAGACATATTGTTCTCCTGAAACCAAACGCGAGTTTAACGCCTCCACGAGGCATGGTGCATATTGCAGAAACTGAAACAAGAAAGGAGCCGTCGGCAAGTTATCCCTTCATCCCTGGACACCACCGTCGCCTGCAAGGGATGCTTCTTCTTCAACGGCGTCGCCTTCACCTATACCACCTGCCAGAGTTGCAGGATGAGTAGCACCGCTGGTCGGGGCGTGGGAGCAAAGGCGTGGAACCTCTTCAGCAAGGCCTCCACCTGGCCTTTCACAGTTGTAGTAGCGGCCTTGCAATGCTCGTCTTCGACAGGCTCCAACAGCTCGTCAAGGCGGGCTGCAGGATCATGGAGATTGAGGTGGCTATAGACGCGCATCAGTGTGGCTGAGGAAAGAACGTGGGCTTCTTCCTCCGCCATGGCGCCGATGCCACTCACAACATCCTCTAGCGCACCGACTAGATAAGGAAGCAGCTGGGTGTGGCCCTCGTCGTCGGCAGCCAGCGGCTCCTCCAAGCCCCTCTCGTAGAGTGACTGCAGCGCCGCCCGAGACCTCTCCTCAAGGAGCTTGAAGGCTGCGCGGTCCTCAGCCAGGACCTTTGCCTTGGCGTCAAGCTCGGCCTCTCCGCTTCAGCTTCTGCTCTAGCTCCTATAGCCGGATGCGCTCCGTGGCCTGTGCCTTTGCCAACTGCTCCAGTTCGGCATCATGATCCTTGACGGTGTCCTCTCGGGCCTTCATCTTCTCCTCCTCCGCCTTGCGTCCTCGGGCTTCTTTCGTGCGCTCCCTCCGCATGGTATACAGCTCGGCCTCCAGCGACCGGCATCGGCCCCGACATCCTTCAACGCCAAATCGCAGGGGCCACAACTTGGGCGACGGCCTCCCTGTCCTTCTTGGAGTCGACAGCAGCCTGGCTCAATATCGCCTGGACGGACACATCAGAGTGAAGCCAGCCAGAGACCATCTCCGGGACACATCGGAGTGAAGCAGCCTCGCTCAATGTCGCCCGGACGAACACATCGGAGTGAAGCCCGCGGCGGTTGGTGCCTTGAAGATCTTCTCGCAGTAGGGCCATCGCAGAAAGAGCACGCTCTAGGACGTCAGGAGAGGCGGAAGAACCCGGAGATAGCAATGCGGTAGAAGGAGGAGGAGGTGATGTTGTCACCATGGCCTGGGAAGCCAGAAGCTCCAGAGCTTCGGGGACCCCAGCACCCGAGACGGACGTTGGCACCTCGGGAGCCAGCGGGGCCTCGGGGGCCGACTCCTCCCTAGGATTCTCAACTAGGCCTCGCGAGGATGATCCGACTGGAGAAGCACAAGCGCCATTGCTGCCCTTATCCATGGAGAGCGGTGTGGCCACGGGAGGCGATCTGGGCTCATGCAGTACCACCTCGTCCCCCTTTCTCTTCTTCATCGCGGGCGTTGGCCTAGTTGCATAACAAAGAAGAGTTAAGGACGAGCAGCAGAAGCAAGAATAAGGAAGGACAAGAACACCTACTTGTCCACCGCGGCATAGTCCCTCCGCTTCATAAGCTTGAAGCCGGAGAGCCTCACAGCCTGAGGCGCAGGCGCACGGCTCTAGGAGTAGGAGCAGGGGCAGCAGACGGACCGAAAGCAGCTCCAGGCGGCATAGAGGCAGGAGCGTCGTCCTGGGAGAGTAGCGCCGACCTGCACTTCGTCAGAACCATGGGCGATCCTCCCTCTCCGGAAGGACGCCGGCCTCATCATCGTCATCAGGCAGGGTGCAGAGGATGTCGGCCTTCCGCAACGGGGAGGTCTCCCCCATCCCCTCGGGTGTCGCCTCGAGTCGCTCTCCTCGCCCTCCTCCTCTTCCCCATCCCCGCGGGAATCACCAAAAGGCATGTCCACCATCGCCCTCGCCACTAGGACTCTAGGGGGTGCTGGCGGCACCAGGCTGCGCCAGTCAAAGGTAAGCATGGCGGCCACGAACAGTGCCCCGTCCTTCCGAAGGAACAAGGGAACGTGGGCACTCGATGGTCACAACCGGCGGATCTCGGGTAGGGGGTCTCGAACTATGCGTCTAGGATCGATGGTAATAGGAGACAGGGGACACGATGTTTACCCAGGTTCGGGCCCTCTCTCTGGAGGTAATACCCTAATTCCTGCTTGATTGATCTTGATGAATATGAGTATTACAAGAGTTGATCTACCACGAGATCGTAATGGCTAAACTGTAGAAGTCTAGTCTATGAAAATGGTAATGAGTATATGTGACGTCCTTTCCGGACTATCCCATTCAATTTATATAGACACCAAGGGGATCTAGGGTTTACATGGAGTCGATTACACATGAAGGAGTCTTCGGTCACCATGCTTGCCTTCCATGCTAAATAGAGTCCAATCCGGTCACGGGTACAATCTTCGGCCTTCATGTCTTCATAGCCCATCAGTCCGACCCAAAGGATAACAGGCCGGACGCCCGAGGACCCCTTAGTTCAGGACTCCCTCAGTAGCCCCTGAACCTGGCTTTCAATGACGAGGAGTCTACCGTGTAGATTGTCTTCGGAATTGCAAGGCGGGTTCCCCTTTCTCCGAACTCCAAGATAGTCTTCGGACACGACAATAGTATCCGGACCTGTCACATACCACACACAACCGCAGAGAGAATATATATTTTCACATGAGTTCTATTCGCTGATAGCTTTTTACACCATGATTTCGAGGAAGGATACTAAACCTTCTTATCAATTACTTTTTCAGGCCTGGGTCAACCTAGCGGGATGGATTAATAGTGCGGCTCCACTGCCTGAAGATTAAGAAACGCCACTCCTTACGAAGATGCTATTCCCGGCGCCTTACGACGTGTCGGAGAAGAAGGTCAAAACCACGACCAAGGGGACCAGGAGTGGGCTTCGCCGAAGGAGCACCTTGGTCATCTCGTCTGATGATGAGACAGACCCGTCAGCCGCCGACGATGATGACAAGGAGGGAGGCGACTCCCTCCTGCGGGAGGAAGGGAGAAAAGGGAGGCCTCCACGAGTTTGGAGGAGGAGGCGCCCAAGAGGGGGAGAGGCACCCTCATGGATAACTCCGCGTGGGATGTTGATAGCAGTCCAGAGCGACCTCGTCGGACCAAGCCTCGGGCCGCCTCATGAGTACCAGAATCAAAAACATCTGGCCTTGTTGGTTTGTAATATTGACATATCTTAAACCTTGTCATTGCAGTCTGGCACGCGATGGCTCCCGGCGATCCTCAAGAGAGGATTCGTTGGACTCGAAGGAGATGGCTAGCCTGTCTCCGCCACCTGCTCATTCTACTCACCCCAGGGTGATGACGAGGTGGTGTCCAAATAGACTTTCCCAGGCCGGGGGAGATTCCGGAGACCATCGGGGTGACATCCCAGGATGACTCTTCGGCCGTCAGACATATGGGGAAAAAAGTCCCCACGGGGACTGGTGACGGGGCCCGAGTTCCCTTCGGGCCTCAGCCGGATGCCATCCCGGGGATCTACATGGCACCGGGGTCCAGCCAACGGCATTCCCCCCAACGAGGGGATGTGCCTGTTCCACCGATGACCTCTGTCCAACCAGAGGCACCGGATAATCTGCTGGAGGCGCTACGAGGCGCCGCTATCGAGGATGAGCATCGTGCCCTTATGGACACAGTAATAGAGAAGGTTCAGTTTGTCAAAAGCGGACTAACCGAAGCCTGCACCAGCCTTCTAACGGGCTTTAAGGTGAGTAATGTGATTGTAGGAAAAATATCACCGTATAGACAGTAGCCCCTGATGCTCTGTTTGGTGTTCGGGAGGAAAAGCTAAATAGAGGATCGAGAATAAATATCGCAGGTGTCTAACATGAGTTGTCTATGTGAATAAGCAGGTATCGCTGCAGGCTGCCACTGCTCATGCTGCAGAAGTTTCCGGACTGAAGCGGAAAATTGGAGCGGGCTAAGGAGGAGCTCGGCCTCATGAAGAAGTAGCTGGAAGATAGCCAAGGTATGCAGTAACATGTGGGTACATTTCAAAAAATGAATAGTCCAGCCGGAATAAAGTGTCATAAACTTTATTAGTGGCCACGACCGAGGTGGCGGCCCTTAAGAAGGCGCTAGCCGAGGCCGAGGACAAAGCGGCCAAGGAACGCGCCTCGCGTGAGGAGCATGAGGCCCGGGTTGGTGAGGCGTAGCAATAGTTCCAGGGCGCGATAGAGAGGTTTGAGTCCTTGGAGCGCGATTATAAGGTGCAAGGGTCCGAATTGGCGAAGGCCCGCCAGAGCGCGCAGGATGCACGGGCCGAAACCCAGAGCGCCCTCCAGGAAATTCAGGCGGCCAAGAAGATTACGGCGGGTAAATCTTTCACCATGCATAGCAAGTGTGTAGAAGAAATGTTCCTTGTACTTATCCTGAATTTGGATTTTCCAGGGGCATTTACAGATCTGCCGCACTGTGTGTCAAATGCTGCCGAGCATTATGGAGCCAAAGAAGGGATGTCTACGGAGAAGCTATTCTGGTCCCAATAAGTGGGATCTGAACATCTGTAGCCCTTCAGCGACCAGCTAAAGCAGTTGGTCGAGCTGCATAGGTTGGCAGAGCTAGCCATGAAGGACCTGATAGTCTGGTTGTGGCCTGCTGATCCTATACCTAGCAGCTACTTCAGGCTTGTGCAGCGGCTTGTGAGTGCCTATCCGCGGCTCGAAGTCGTGAAGCGGTCGGTCTGTATTGAAGGTCCGCGTATGGCCCTTGCCCGCGTTAAGACGCATTGGGCGAAGTTATATGCCAAGAAGCTAATGACCGAGGGGCCGCCGGAGGGAAAGGAGCATCATCGGCTCAAGCACTATTTTGATGGTGTCCTGGAGGGATCCCGCCTTGTGGCGGAGCAATGTTCGAAGGATATCATATTCCCATGAGAACATGTGTATTACCTTTCCATGTAATATGGAACAATGGTGTTATGTAGTATAATGCTTATGATTTAAATTTACCTCTTGTGTGGCCGTTTATTAAATCTGAGGGTTGACCAGTCGTCGGCTTATGCCCCCACGTAGATAGTATGGGGCTGTTCGAGATAAATCTAAACATGCTTTACTCCACATTCTGGTCCTTAAAGGAGGTGTTTAGCGCAACGAACAAGGGAATCAAACTATGCGGCCTTTACCGCCGTCACTTAGCCATAGGAGTTTGACAATTAAGAAAGTTGGCGAAGCCCCTGGTATTCGGAAGAGAGAACTAGGGGCAGTATGCATGCCTAATCGGGGGAACCGATTCTTCGCAAGAAGCGTAAAAAAATCTCTAATGATTTGGAACCTCTAGAACAGCTGACCGGCTCTCGCCGCATCATGATAGTCAGTTTTCGGCTTTCTCTACCGAGGTGCTCGTCCGGATGAACCGGGACACAATCGTAGTAGTTCTCCCTTTACTACCCTAGCCGATATAGCGGAATGTAAGGTAGCAAGCACAGGAGCCGGGCAAACCAACTATTGACCAAAGACATGATTCGAAGCCGATGCATATAATGCTATAAGTTCGGGGTGCCGAACTATACTATAAAAGTGTTCGGACTTTTTATTGCCATAGTGTTGGGTGTAGTGAAGCCCCTCGCATAGTAATATGTACCATGGTGTACGTGTGTAGTGAGTAATTAATACCGAGGTGAGTAAATAGAAAAATGAAATAATAAGCTCAAGCTACCATGTATTCACCATTGTGATGTAACTAGTACGTCAAGGCGTACTTTGTACAAGTAATGCGATAAGCAAGTAGGGCTATCTAACATGCCGCAACCAAGGGTGAGCTACGTGCAGGTATGAAAGAAAGTATGGCAATCATTTTAGTAGAGACCACCTAGGGATTCCCTTGTAAGCCAGAGCTCCTTGCCTCCTTGGTGTGTTCTGCAAGCGGGTTGTCCGCATAGACCTCCAAAAGAGAAGAAAACCCTTGAAAAAGAAAAAGTAAAAGCGTGCGAATTCCAGGGTCGGTCGAGCCGTACAGTGGATCGCGAACGAGTTATGCCTCCTTTAATTCCCATGGGATTTTGAGTCCGTAGTTTATGTACGTGTGGTATTAGTGCCATTCCCTCATCGGGGCTGGGATGGAGGTCAAATTGCTAACTCGACTCTTGATGAGCCGAGCTGTCCTGCTGTAGTGTGGTCCGGACCCTCTTGATGATGTCCAGGGGCTCGGAAGCTGGATTATAATGCTGCTTGAAAAGGCCGCTCTGTACTTCTGCTGCTAGGGCGGCAGTGTGCTCCTATGTATGGAGGGAGCGTTCCGTGTTTCCATTTGCTGTAATGATGCCATGTGGGCCGGGCATCTTGAGCTTGAGATAAACGTAATGTGGCACCGCATTGAATCTAGCGAATGTAGTTCGTCCGAGTAGGGAGTGGTAGCCCCTGCGAAATGGGACGATATCGAAGATTAGTTCTTCGCTTTGGAAGTTATCCGGGGAACCGAACACTACCTCCAGCGTTATTGAGCCCGTACAACGGGCCTCTACGCCTGGTATGACTCCTTTAAAGGGAGTCTTCGTGGACTTGACCCGTGAGGGGTCGATGCTCATTTTACATACTATATCCTGATAGAGCAGGTTGAGGCTGCTACCACCGTCCATTAGGACTCATGTCAGGTGAAATCCGTTGATGATTGGGTCGAGGACCAATGCGGTTGAACCGCCGTGGTGAATGCTGGTTGGATGATCTCGGCGGTCAAAGGTAATTGGAATGATGACCACGGATTGAATTTCGGGGCGACTGGCTCTAACGCATAGACGTCCCTAAGTGCTCGCTTGCGCTCCCTTTCGGGGATGTGTGTAGCGTATATTATGTTCACCGTTTTGACTTGAGGGGGAAATTTCTTTTGCTCCCCAGTGTTCGGCTTCCGGGACTCCTCGACATCGTCCTCGCTCTGTGATTCTCCTTCCTTGTTTCTGCTATTGACCTTGCTGGCTTGTTTAAATACCCGGCAATCTCTGTTAGTATGGTTGGCCGGTTTGTCTTGGGTGCCATGTATCTGTCAAGGACGATCGAGTATGCGGTCCAAGCTGGATGGTCCTCTACTGCTCCTTTTATAGGGCTTCTTTTGCTGGTCGGACTTGGAGCCACTGAATCTGGCGTGAATTGTAGTGTCATAGGTGTTATTGCCATTGCTTCGGCGTTTGTGTCTATTGCGTCGGAGCTTGCCGGTGCTATTTTTGGCCTCGGAGGGGCCTATTTCATTGGCTGTGTTTGTACTGCGAACCAGCCAACTGTGCTCTCCCTCGCAAAAGCGGGTCATAAGTGTCGTGGGGGCTGCCATGGATCTCTGCTTTTCCTGGCCGAGGTGGTGGGCAAGCCGTTCGTCCCGGATGCTATGCTTAAAGGCCGGACAGTCGACGATCTGATTTTTTTGGTTAGGAATCTAGTCCAGAATTTTTTGGCTGATTCTCCAAATTGTTGAACTATGTGGCTTAAGTCATCAGCATCGGGTGGCCGAACATAAGTTCCTTGGAAGTTGTTGACGAAATCCTCTTCCAAGTCCTCCCAGTTGCTGGTGGAATTCTCAGGCAGGCTATTTAACCAGTGCCGAGATGGTCCTTTGAGCTTTAATGGGAGGTATTTGATGGCGTGGAGGTCGCCTCCTCGGGCCATGTGGATGTGGAGAATGAAATACCCGATCCATACTGCAGGATCGGTTGTGCCGGCATATGATTCAATATTGACAGGCTTGAACCCCTCGGGGAATTCATGATCCAGCACCTCGTATGTGAAGCAAAGAGGGTATGCGGCGCCTCTATAGCGGGCCATGTCATGGCGTATCTCCGACGATGTCCGTCTGTGGTTATTGACTCGGGTGTGATTAAGTTTGTTACGTCCGAATAGGTAGCTATCGTCCCGAGTATGGAAATGTCCTCGCGATCCGTATATAGATCTGGTGTGTCCTACTCTATTGTCCAATTCCTGCTGAAGAACGTATATATGGTCCCGAGATGGTCTGTCCTTGTTTTTGCGAGGCGGTGGGGCGGGCTGCTTTTCGGTCTGAGTTGCCGTTTTATCCCGACCGCGGGGTGGCTGGTCCGCATTGTGCGAGGGAGGTATGGGATCTGTTGCCTCATCATTGAATGGAGGTAGCAGTCTGTGTTTTGGGTAACTCTTAGTTGGGCACTTGAGGCCGTATTCCTCAGGTGTCAAGACATCAGTCCATCTATCGGCTAGCAGGTCTTGTTTAGCTTGAAGCTGCTGTTGTTTCTTTTTCAGGCTTCTTGCAGTGGCTATGAGCTGAAGCTTAAAGCGCTCCTGCTCGAGAGGATCCTTAGACACGATGAAGTCTTCATTGCCAAGGCTTGTCTCCTCCTCGTAGGGTGGATGGTAACTATCATCCTCCGAGTCATCTTCTATGGCCTGTTCGTCAGGGTTGTTTTGCCTGCTGTCGTGTTCCAGTTCGGATGTAGCCCCGACAGGGCCTTCATTGTTTTCGGCGTCACCCGGAATACTGTTTTCTCCGGTGTCAGTGTTGCCGTCCTTTGAGCGGCGGGTCTTAGAGCGGTGTTTGGGTCGCCGACGCTTGGACTGCGTCTCCGAGGTTTTATTCATGTCTGGCCCTTTTTTGTTGTCGCTGGATCCTTTAGGTGTATCAACCATGTACACGTCGTATGAAGAGGTAACCGTCCAATGTCCAGTGAATGGCGGGTCTTGGCCTTGCTCCTCGTCGGCATCGTCGTCCATACCGTCAATGTCTTCGGAGCCATAGTCAAGCACGTCGGTTAAGTCATCGACGGTGGCTATGAAGTGGGTGGTGGGTGGGGAGCAAAAATCCTCATCATCCGTCTCTAGCTCGAACCGGACATAGTTCGGCTGTGAGTCCTTCTCCATGGACAAATTCTTTAAAGATTTTAGCACGTCACCCCAAGGCGAGTGCTGGGAAACGTCAGTGGCGCTGAACTCGACGATCGATAACCGATCTAGCTCGGTGTCCGCGGGCGTACACAGTCCGGAACATATAGCCGGAGACGAGTCCGAAGTTCTGTTAAAGCGAATATTGCTGGGCATTGAGTCCATGTGCGGCTCAAACGCCGTGAATTCTGTGGCCTCGGATGACTCGATCTGCTTTGGCTCTAAGGCCGTTGCAGATATCTGTAGGAACCATCTCCTGGGTGTGATCCGATGACAGATTTAAGCCACGTTCAGCGGGGTGAGGGGGAGGGATCACCGTGGGCTCAAATCCCTCGAAGATCAAGTCTCCATAGATATCCGTGACACAGTTCAAGCTTCCGAATTCGACTTGATGGCCAGGGGCATAGCTGTCGATCTTCTCTAGATGGCCAAGCGAGTTGGCCCGCAGTACGAAGCCACCTAATATGAAGATCTATCTGGGGAGGAAGGTTCCTCCTTGGACAGCGTCATTATTGACGATTGAAGGGTCCATCGAACCCTTTGTTGATGGCATAGTGGAACTCTCAATGAAAGCACCAATGTCAGTGTCAAAACCGGCGGATCTCGGGTAGGGGGTCCCGAAGTGTGCGTCTAGGATCCATGGTAACAGGAGACGGGGGACATGATGTTTACCCAGGTTCGGGCCCTCTCTATGGAGGTAATACCCTACTTCCTGCTTGATTGATCTTGATGAATATGAGTAATATAAGAGTTGATCTACTACGAGATCGTAATGGCTAAACCCTAGAAGTCTAGCCTATGAATATGGTAATGAGTATATGTGACGTCCTTTCCGGACTATCCCCTTCGGTTTATATAGACACCGAGGGGATCTAGGGTTTACATGGAGTCGATTATACAAGAAGGAATCTTCGGTCGCCATGCTTGCCTTCCACGCTAAGTAGAGTCCAATCTGGACATGGGTACAATCTTCGGCCTTCATGTCTTCACAGACCATCAGTTCGGCCCAAAGGATAACAGGTCAGACGCCCGACGACCCCTTAGTCCAGGACTCCCTCGGCGGATACTCTTGGTCGTCCCCGACCAAGAGGTGGAGAGCCACGGCCAACTCCCCTTCAGACAAGGCCTCTGGGCTCAAGCGAAGTTTTTCCTCTCCGTCCCCGAGCGTCCACAAGGGGCGCGCGTGCGCCTGGAGAGGAGCCACCCGTAGCATCAGGAATTCCCTCAGGAGCATGGCCCCGTCAGCTTCGCCGCCTTCGCGTTGCCCGGCCTCAGGTCGATGGTCATCTTCTCTAGCATTGACTTCGCCCGGTCGTCGGTAAGCTTTGCATGAGACCACCCCTTGTCAGACTGGGGCATCACCATCAGTAGCTTCAACCGTGGGTGGACGCACTTAGCATCCATCATGACCCGCTTGCTCCTGCATCCATCGGCCTTCTTGCCGGCCTTCGAGACCGTGTTGGACATGCCGGCTGCGACGAAGTTGGCACACCCCGAGGTGTGGTCGTTGTTGATTCAGAGGAAGAAGAAGTGGCACAGCAGTGCCACGGACGGCATCACCCCGACATACGCCTCACAGCAGAAGGCAAAGATCAACAAGTGAAGAATGGAGTTGGGATGGAGATGGAGAGCCTGCCACCTGTAATGTTGGAGGACCGCATAGAAGAAGTCGGAGAAGGGGCGAACCAGGCCAGCGACGACGCTGCTCATAAAGAAGGGGTAGAATGAGCTCTTCGAAGCCTCCGGCACGGCGGAGCCCGCCTGGAGCTTGGTCTTCCCCTTCTCGTTGTTTACCCCCGCCGTCAGCAGGCACAGGGTGGCGAGGTTCTTCTCCGAGACATTGGGCGCGTCCAGAGCCGGGTCGTACCAGGAAGGAGGCGAAACGGCCTTGGGCTTTCGAGGCGCCATTGGTTAGAAGGTCGGAAGGGGATTGAAGCAGATCTGGAGATTTCGGAAGCAAGGAGCAAGGGAGGGGATCTGGAGCAAGACAAAGGAAAGCAATGAAGGCAAGCGTTGCCCACACCGGCCTGCTCGTCAAGTCAGGCAGTTGCCGACGCAGCATGGGGAAGAGGAGATGCCCACGTCCAATCAGTCGCCATGCGCCAACCGTGGCCGCACGCTATTGGGCCCGCGGTGATCCGCACTTGCCCTTTGGCTTCGCCTCGAAGCCAAGGCCGAGCGCACCTTGGACCCGGGGGCTACTGTCGACGTTTTGGGAATGGGGGTCCGCAGACTTGCCTACCTGTGGTCCGCGGCGTGGTCCACCAGCAGCCCTATACGGCCCATCTTCACCAGCAAACATACAAGACCCTCGCAAGGGGCCAAGCCTCGCGAGGCGGACAACACAAGACCTCCTCAGGGGCGGCCTCACCAGGCTGGCTCGCGAGGGGCGGAGAGATCAAGGCAAGGGACACCTCGCGAGGTTCCTATGACGCAAGCCATGATGACTGGAGCCAGGCGGGCGCCAGCGAGCGCAGTGTCCTCGTTTCCTCTTTGGTGCTAAAGAGGCAAGCACACGCGAGCAGTCCCGAGGCATCGGGCAAATGTTTCCATATTGATAGGTCTCCAACGTATCTGTAATTTTTTATTGCTCCATGCTATATTATCTACTATTTTGGACATTATTGGGCTTTATTATCCACTTTTATATTATTTTTGGGACTAACCTATTAACCGGGGGCCCAGCCCAAAATTGTTGTTTTTTTGCCTATTTTAGGGTTTCCAAGAAAAGGAATATATCAAACGGAGTCCAAACAGAATGAAACCTTCGGGAACGTGATTTTCTCACCGAACATGATCCAGGAGACTTGGACCCTACGTCAAGAAACAAAGGAGGAGGCCTACCCCCCCAGGCGCGCCCTCCACCCTCGTGGGCCCCCTATTGCTCCACCGGCGTACTCCTTCCATCTATATATACATACGTACCCCCAAACGATTAGATACGGAGCCAAAACCCTAATTCCACCGCCGTAACTTTCTGTATCCATGAGATCCCATCTTGGGGCCTGTTCCGGAGCTCCGTTAGAGGGGGTATCCATCACGGAGGGCTTCTACATCATCACCATAGCCCCTTCGATAAAGTGTGAGTAGTACACCTCAGACCAATGGGTCCATAGTTATTAGCTAGATGGATCCTTCTCTCTTTTTGGATCTCAATACAATGTTCTCCCCCTCTCTTGTGGAGATCTATTCGATGTAATCTTATTTTTGCGGGGTGTTTGTTGAGACCGATGAATTGTGGGTTTATGATCAAGTCTATCTATGAACAAGTCTATCTATGAACAATATTGGAATATTCTCTGAATTCTTTTATGTATGATTGGTTATCTTTGCAAGTCTCTTCAAATTATCAGGTTGGTTCGGCCTACCAGATTGATCTTTCTTGCAATGGGAGAAGTGCTTAGCTTTGGGTTCAATCTTGCGGTATCCTTTCCCAGTGACAGTAGGGGCAGCAAGGCACATATTGTATTGTTGCCATCGAGGATAACAAGATGGGGTTTTCATCATATTGCATGAGTTTAGCCCTCTACATCATGTCATCATGATTAAGGCGTTACTCTGTTTTCATGAACTTAATACTCTAGATGCATGCTGGATAGCGGTTGATGAGTGGAGTAATAGTAGTAGATGCAGGCAGGAGTCAGTCTACTTGTCTCAGACGTGATGCCCATATACATGATCATACCTAGATATTCTCATAACTATGCTCAATTCTTTCAATTGGTCAACAGTAATTTGTTCACTCACCGTAGAATACTTATGCTCTTGAGAGAAGCCACTAGTGAAACCTATGGCCCCGGGTCTATCTTCATCATATTAATCTTCCAATACTTAGTTATTTACTTTGCTTTTTTACTTTGCTTTTATTTTACTTTGCATCTTTATCATAAAAATACCAAAAATATTATCTTATCATATCTATTAGATCTCACTCTCGTAAGTGGCCATGTAGGGATTGACAACCCCTTATCGCGTTGGTTGCGATGATTTATTTGTTTGGTGCAGGTACGAGGGACTCGCGCGTAGCCTCCTACTGGATTGATACATTGGTTCTCAAAAACTGAGGGAAATACTTATGCTACTTTGCTGCATCATCCCTTCCTCTTCTGGGAAAAACCAACGCAGTGCTCAAGAGGTAGCAAGAAGGATTTCTGGCGCCGTTGCCAGGGATTGTACGGAAAAGTCAAACATACCAAGTACCCATCACAATCCTTATCTCCCGCATTACATTATTTTCCATTTGCCTCTCGTTTTCCTCTCCCCCATTTCATCATTCCCATTTTATTCGCCATCTCTCTCTATCCTCCATCTCTTTATGTTCACCTCTTTTCCGTTTGCTTGTCATTATGGCTAGTCCCTTATCTGCTCCTTTGTCTCCCGAGTTTGAGGTTCTTCACTTCAAACAAAGGCAAGGAGAAAATTTAAAAGATGCTTGGTTTAGAATGATGGAATCTTATCGTAATTGTACCCTAGAGGTGAATTTTAGAATTTTGCTTCGCAACTTCTATGTTGGACTAAATATGTCTCATAGACAACCTTTGGATTGCGTTGCCAAAGGCAATTTTATTGAAATTGATCCCAGTATTGCGCATGAAATTATAGAAGGTATAGTAGGAACTCTACCATAGCAAAAGGGGCCTCATCATACCCAAGAGGAAACACAAGTTTTTGAGAAAATTTGCGAAGTAACCAAGATTTTACAAAAGTCTCTTGAACCTCTTAAAAGCATTATCGGGAATCTCCACCGCATGAATATGTTGATTACCCTTTGCAATAAGAGGTTGGATTCGTTAGATCTAAAAATTTCAGAATATGAAGGGAAATGTAAAGAACCTCCCGGATTCGAGCTTGATTCCGCTAAAAAGTTGAAAACCAAAGATGGCAATACCTAAATATCTCCTTGCTTTTTATGCCTAGCTAGGGGCGTTAAACGATAGCGCTTGTTGCGAGGCAACCCAATTTTATTTTTATTCCTTGCTTTTTGCTCCTGTTTAGTAATAAATAATTTATCTATCCTCTGTTTATGTTGTGTTTTTTGTGTTTAATTAATGTTTGTGCCAAGTAGAACCATTGGGAAGACTTGGGGAAAGTCTTGATATCTTTTTGTAAAAAACCGAAACTTTAGCGCTCACGAGAACTGCTGCCATTGTTATTTGGAAAGTGTTATTTAGTTAATTATTTTTGCAGATGATTAATAGATAAATTCCTCACGTCCAGAAATTTATTTTAGAATTTTTGGGGTTCCAGATCTTGCTCTAGCTACAGATTACTACAGAATGTTCTGTTTTTGACAGATTCTGTTTTACGTGTGTTGTTTGCTTATTTTGATGAATCTATGGCTAGTAAAATAGTTTACAAACCATAGATAAGTTGGAATACAGTAGGTTTAACACTAATATTAATAAAGAATGAGTTCATTACAGTACCTTGAAGTGGTCTTTTGTTTTCTTTCGCTAACGGAGCTCACGAGATTTTCTACTTTAAGTTTTGTGTTCTGAAGTTTTCAAATTTTGGGTAAAGATTTGATGGATTATGGAACAAGGAGTGGCAAGAGCCTAAGCTTGGGGATTCCCATGGCACCCCCCAAGATAATCTAAGGACACCTAAATGCCAAAGCTTGGGGATGCCCAGGAAGGCATCCCCTCTTTTCGTCTACTTCTATCGGTAACTTTACTTGGAGCTATATTTTTATTCACCTCATGATATGTGTTTTGCTTGGAGCGTCTTGTATGATTTGAGTCTTTGCTTTTTAGTTTACCACAATAATTATTGCTCTACACACCTTTTGAGAGAGAGCCATACATGATTTGGAATTTGTTAGAATACTCTATGTGCCTCGCTTATATCATTTGAGTTATATAGTTTTGCTCTAGTACTTCACTTATATCTTTTAGAGCACGGTGGTGGATTTGTTTTATAGAAACTATTGATCTCTCATGCTTCACTTAGATTATTTTGAGAGTCTTAAATAGCATGGTTATTTTGTTAAATAATCCTAATATGTTAGGTATTCAAGATTAATAAATTTTTTCTTATGAGTGTTTTGAATACTAAGAGAAGTTTGATGCTTGATGATTGTTTTGAGATATGGAGGTAATAATATCAAAGTCGTGCTAGTTGAGTAGTTGTGAATTTGAGAAATCCTTGTGTTGAAGTTTGCAAGTCCCGTCGTGGGTTTGTCACAGCAGATGTCCTCGTGAAAGGACTTAGTCGTGCAGCCATCTCAACGGGTTAGCTTAAAAGGGTTAAAACGGACAAGGGGACACAGGGAGTTTATACTAGTTTGACCCCTTTGATGAAGGTAAAAGCCTACGTTTAGTTGTGATTGGTATTGCTAGGGTTTCAACGACCAGGGAGCGAATAAGCTTTGACTGGCCCTCGAGTTGTTGTTTTCTGTCCTTAAACCATGGCCGCCCGCCGGTTTACAGAGTCTCGAGGACGGATCATAGAGGTGTCCGGCTCGGTCTCTATTCCTCTAACTTACAATACAAGTTTACATGATAAAGTCGGTTTACATCTACAGGCTTTAATCCGGCAACTCCTAGCCGGTTTACCTCCAGTAACCATATCCCCAACATTAGGCCCCAGATTGATTTGAACTTGTTCATGTCAATTTTCAATACTTAGAAAAATTCTTTCTCTTGCACCTTTGTATAAATCTGGTCATCCTTTAAATCCGCAGCCAATCGTTATGATGTCATCTACCCATTGAAGCCGAAGATGCTCTTCATTAATGATTGTTTCAACCCTCGAGGCATCATCCTTAATAACTATCCATTTCCAGCTCCTCGATTTACGCACCTATCACTTATCGGCTCACCTTATACATAAGACCACGGGCCCTTCTCTTTATCCCCTTCGTCTCCGCTTCTCTTCTTCCTCCTTGCGACATCTCCGTCCCCGAGCGCCGCCGCCGCTACCGAGCTTCGCCACCGTTCCTCCACCGGCCGCTGCATCAACCTGGTTGTACCAGAAAACTACGGTGCTCCTTTGTTGCTTCATCGTCTGTGAGTTCCTTCCCTTTCCCCCTTTGTAGATCTGTTTGAAGGTTCATTCATTCTTCGCAGTTTATCAAAGTTCATCGGGGCTCCAGTACGGCTCTGTTCCTCCTCATCTATGGATTTACAAACTTCACGCTTGATATATTGCACGTAAATAGCTTACTTTCGACTACCAGATCAAACCTTTTGTACGCAAAAACCGATCTGAAGCATTACGAACTGCTATGGGTCCAACCCTTGTTAGGTTAAAATATTTTTGCTTTCCTGTCTTTAGTAGATCCAAAATTTCCATGCCTTCTTGCAGAATCGGTTTCTCCTTACTTAGTCATTTTACCTTGGGTCTGTATCCTATTTACCATGTAGGCGGTTTACTCTTGTAAAAACAATCTATCTCATACCATTAGTCCCCTGGTAAACCAGCAAACCCCCTTTACATTCATTGTAATAGTCCGGTTTAACAACACATGTATACCCTTGATATCACCTTGTCATTCATTATTGTATCAGTCTCCGGTTTACGCAATTTCACCTATCTGTATATCTTTATTCCGTTGCATCTTGCGTACCACCATGAATGATTTGTAAACCGGCATTTCCTTTTCAGCTTTTCGTTTTACAATTGCCAAACAGTTTTACACTTGCAACTGGGCTCCTTCCCGGGTCATCGAAGAACAGTTGAATGGAATGGTCAATATTGGCACCTTCCCCAAGAAAACTGAAATTCGATGGCGAGTTCCAGGAACAGAGAATCCTCCTACCCCGAGGCAGGGTGAGGTAGTGGTCTTTGTCGACCACATAGGCCGTGGTTTCAGACCGCCCGGGTCAAAGTTTTTCCGAGATGTGCTTGCCAGTTTCCAACTCCATCCTCAAGATATCGGACCCAACTCGGTGTCCAATCTATGCAACTTCCAAGTCTTCTGTGAAGAGTACTTACAAGAAGAACCAACTGCTGAGCTGTTCCAGGACTTTTTTCATCTGAACCGGCGTATAGAATTTGTAAATGGTCCCAACACTGAACTTGGTGGTGTCTCTGTTCAAAAGCGGAAAGATGTTTAATTCCCTCATGCCAAACTACACAGTCACCCTAAGGACTGGAACCAGACTTGGTTCTACTGCATAGATACCTCTCCTGAAGATGAGAACCCTCTTCCAGGCTATCATGATCACCGGCTTTCCAACACTCATCCATTGCCGCAACGTTTAAGTTCTGCCGAACGGGCCAAATATGCCCCTCAACTCGCCAAGCTCCGGGCCTTTATGGCCAACGGTTTATCAGGGGTTGATTTTGTGCATTGCTGGATACCTTGGAGCATCTTGCCACTAAGCTGTCGCCCTGGTTTAATGTGTGAGTACACCGGTGAATTAGAATACCCCCAACGCCACATCAACATTCAGGTAACCGATGAAGAGGTCCCTGAAGGCTTTAAGAAAATTTTGAATGAATCGGAATTAGTCTGTCGCCAAACTGGCTTCAACCCCTTCTACACTCAAAATAAACCGCCTACTGTAAGCACTATGCTTCCTTTTTATCATTGATATCTTTAAATTGTTCGACCTGTAAACTATCTTCTGTCTGTGTATAAACAGGGTGATGATCCCTTCTAGAAGCGGAAATCCGCAGATAAAGCGGCAAAGCCATCCCGTCCCAAAACCAAAGCCGTCAAGCGAACCTCAAAGTGGAAAACAGCCGAACGTATCAACATGGAACTTGATGAAGATGCAGAGGAACCGGAAGTTGAGGTAGAACTTGACTCCCTTGGGTCCCTTTTCATGCATCTCATTAACAATGATCTTTATCAAGAGGACGTAGAAGGCAGCCAGGCTGATGATGTAGATGTAATTACCCTTTCCTCCGGTTCAGACTCTATGCCAACACAAAAAACTCCTCAAGCGGTCCGGAAAGTAAGCTTTTCTCATCCTCTTGCTTACTTGGATGCAACATTTATTTTGAAGACGCATCAGCATGAAGCTCGCCGGATAACCCGGCACAGCGGCCAACATGTCACTTCGGTCGGTTTACCTGATACCCCGGTTCGGAAGCACCGATCTGAGGTCTCCCCCACTTCTGACAATTCTTATCCCAAGGCAGGTTATTTCAGAAAACCTCTTAATCCGTCCGATTCCAATTATCAGGCGACACCTCCCTCATCCTCTAGCGAGTCAACAGGAACTCAACTCCCTCCTCTCAAAACTGTAGCTGGGTAAGTACTCAAACCCTTTCTTCGAATGTTTTACATATTCTGAGTAATATGCTAAATTTTCACCTCTTTTATTTTTGTTTGCAGAGCCAAAGCCAGACCCAGCAAAAAAGCTCTGGTGAACAATCCGTCTGAAGACCAGGTGGTTGTTGAACAGGAGCAAATAGATGAACCAGACCAAACTCGTGAACCGGAGGGTCCCCATCCTGACGCTACCTTTGATGAGCCACCCCTCAAGACTGGAATATTAATGAACAAACTGAGGCTGATATTGTTGTTCCTGATACTGAATCGGCAGCTCCAATCCAGGCTAGTCCGGTGAGAGTTACTAGCACTCCACCATCACCCACAAAAACTACTGGTGGCCCAAGAGATGACGTTATCATTACTGGCATGGGCCACAACTCTCCTGGCCATCCTGTAATCTTGGCAAAACATAGCGCTAAAGAAGAGCATGCTACCATGGAGAAGGGTAAACGGAGCACTAATTTGTCAAGTTATGCTCATCTCAGTGCTGAAGAACTCCATTCCGTTTTTTAAACCGTCTGCACTCAAACCGGGATTATGAGGTCGGTTTGGTGAACTTGATGAAGGAACGCTATGAGGAATTTTCATCTCCCTTGATTTCATGATTCCAAAGTTGAAACACTAGCCCAAGTAGCCCCCAAGGGCAGTTTTATGATGTTAATCTTAAATCGGGACTTTGTAATACTTTAATCCTCTCCTGCTGACCCTCAAAATGTCAGGTCCTTAGCGAAAAACTGATACTTTACCAATGTAATTATGTAGCTTTCCTCAGTGTAGCCCCCAAAGGCCGGTTTAGCTTTGCGAGGTAATCCGGGTCTTGAATCCATGTGTCCGTTTTGAACAGATGTACATTAGCCCCCAAGTGTCAAGGATAATGCTTGCATTGTTCTGGAGACTTATAAAAGATGTATTGATAATAGAGCAAATAGGCATTAGCCCCCAAGTACGAAGTGCATAACTTGTTATAGGCTTAATACTTAGAAAATACATATCCTGTTGTTGACATATCTTCGCTGGTACAGGCCGAGCTAAGCAACAGAGATGCCCGAACTGTTGACTTGCAAGAGAACGTGAAGTCCCAACAAGCAGAGGCTGTGAAAGCCAAGGAGGAACTGACCAATGCCCTAACAGCTATGGAAAAGCGAAAGGAGACTTTTAACAAGGAGCGTGCTGTATGGGAAACCGAAAAGGCTGGTTTAACCAAATGAGCTGAGGATGCCGAAGCAGCCCTAAAGCCAGTTGTAGATGAACTAACTGACTTGAAGTGGAAAATCAATGCCATGACGTCCGCTGTATTTGGTAAGTACCTCCTTATGCTGTTTGTCCAATTCATGAGATCTTATTGTTTACAAGATTGGCTGACATTAAACCATGACAGGCACTCGCATTACTCATCTGGGCACTGATGTGCGGATGAAGCTTAAAGCGGCTTACACCTTAATAGAACAGCTTTACTCTGGATCCCAGCGTGCTATATGTACTGCAGCCTACAATAAACCGGCACCAACGCTGATAAAAGAAACCCTTGAGAAGCTGGCCATGCTACCAGCCCGGATTACTGAAATGAAGAAGGCAGCCGCAAGAGCAGGAGCGCTGACCGCACTAACCCGGGCCAAGGCATGGATTCTGGATCTTGAAGTGAATGGCATTATTAAAGGATATCCAGGTGTGAAGGAGGACGGTTCAAACTTCAACAATGATGATCTCCGAAGGCAGACGAAGGAGATGCGGCCAATAGCCAGCAAATTGGCAGAAGACACAGACTTATCTCATTTCCAGCCGGGTTACAACACTGAAGGGAAAAGACAGCCTTCCGAAATCCATGAAAGCGAAGAACTTGTGCCTCCAATCCGTAAGCATACTTACGCCCCTGACATTAACCCCTCCAGCCTTATCCATGAAGAAGCCGTGTTTCAAGCTTTAACCGGAATCGATTTGTTAACGGTTGATTTCCAGCGTCTGGGAGGGATGAAGAAGTGATTACACCAAATGATCCTCAATCATCAAGCCGTCTAGACGAAGCATCTTAAACTGGCAGCCGGTTTACCAGGTATTATGTGCCACTTCTTTGAAACAATTATTCAATTGGAGCCGTTTTGAAGCTTCTTATAATAGGATAGAAAAAACCCCATTATCTGTCATGCCCTCGAGCATGTTTATGTTTCTTTGACATGTGGAAAACTTGTTTCACTTTTTGGGATATATTTATGCAAAGCCCATGATGATTTGTGTTCCTGGATACAAGAATTTGAAAGTGTCCTAGTGGTTTACCACTGGACGGGTCATGATGTCCAAAAATATACAATACTTGGATGGATAATCAAAGTTTGTCTTAAAATAACATCTGCAACATACCTCGTTGGCTGAACAACTGCTTGTATGGTAAAGGTGAAAACACCAATCTGGAGCATTGATAACTCCTGGCCCTCTTACCGTTGCATGTTGTAACATCCCAAAATTCTAAATTTTGGAATGTTATTATAAATAGATAGATTTGATTGATTGTTTGATTGATTGTCTGAAAGTGAGTGAATTCGAAACTTTTGAAAGTTAAATGAGAGGGAATAAAAAGACTTTCCCAAACTTTCATATTTGCTTTCTGATCTCCATGAATTCAAATTCTTTTCATATACCAAACCCTTGAGCGAAGATGATATGACTTCTTCCATTTAAATTAAATGAAAGGGTATTTGAAAATAATAGAATTTCATTTGGAAATATTTCAATTCATAAACTTCATGCAGCTCAATGATTTTCATGAGAGAAGATAAAATGACTTCTTCAAATTATATGAAATATGAGTTGGGAGTTTCAAAGAATTAAATTCAAAGTTCTTTTGAATTATTTTCAATTTGGAGTTATTTGAGTTTTATTCAAATTATTTTTCTCCAAAAAATAAAATATATGGAAATTAGGGTAACATGATTCCCCACAATAGAAAATTGGAGAAAAATTAATTTGAAATTGTTTTGATATTTATAAAATGATTTTTATTCGATTTTATTAGACCAGTAGCACTCTTTGATTTATCTGATTTTGTGTGGATTTTATTTGAAGCTATAAAAATATTCATGTCGTAGAGAATATTTTTCTGAATATCTTCATATATTATATTCCTATATAATATTTTTAATTATCTCATTTTATTATTTTTATTTGTCTCGAAATGTTTTTTTTAAATTCCCGCCGTAACTGGGCCGGCCCAGCTCCTAGCCGAGGCCCAGCCCAGCTCGCCCGACCGCTCCCGTCTCCGCCTCCCGCACGGCGTCCGCCGCCGCCGCGCCCCGTGTCCGACCGGGACACGTCCCGCCGCCGCCAGCCGGAGTCCGGCCGGACTCCTGTCCGCCTCGCCTCCCTCCCATAAATAGCGGAGCCCTAGGCCCCTCGCCTCGCATCTTGCCGCCGCAAAAGCCGCCCGCCGCTGCCCTGCTCAAGACGCCGTTGCTCCGGTCGCCGCCATTCCACGCCACCACCGCGCGCCGCCCGCGCCACCGCTCCCTACTGCCGCGCCGCGCATTGCTGCTGCTCGCGCCGCGTCGCCTCGCTCGCGTCTTGCCGAACCACCGCCGCCGCACTCGCCGGGATCCGCCGCCGGCGGCGAGATCCGCTCGCCGCTGTCGCCGGAGTTCAACCTCGCCGCCGCCGGTTTTCGGCAAAAAACCGATCGAACCGGTATAACCGCCGCCCGGTTTTCTTGGTTTTCCTTTTAGTTCGGTTTTCTGAAAAAAAAAACCTATGTTTGTTTTTTTGTTAGGTTTATTACTTAACGAACGTTTTCTGTTTAGTTACTTTTAGTGAACGTTTTCTTTTTGTAGATCTGTTTAGCGAACGTTCGTTCGATAGGATTTTTTCTTTTTCTTTTTAATTTCGGCCAGGGACCTATCTGTGATGATTTTATTTACAGTTTAGTCCCTGAATTTCAAACGATCATTACTTTTTACTCGTTAGTCCAAATCCAACGAAACCAACGCCCACGTCTTCGTTATGATATCCTCTATCCAGTAATCCAACTCAAACATGTTCTTGAAAAGTTCAAAATTTGAATTAGATCAGATTTGAATTCAAACTTCATTTGATCATAACTTGAGTTTCGTAGCTCCGTTTGAGTTGATTCTTTTTGCAAATCGAAGCACTTGACCTAAACATTCTAATAAGGCCAAATTCACATAATTTTGGTACTCTTAGAAATTGTTTTATGTTGCAAGAGTTATTTGCTTGGTTTGATGTTTTCCGAATTGTCTTCTTCGATGTTTCTGATATTTTGAGTGATTGCTTATGTGTGGTAACTATTGCTTGCCTACGATAGATTGACCGGAGTGTGACGAGTAGAACTATCAAGAGTTTTGAGTGCGAATCATCTTCATCAACATTGCAGGAAAGTTCACACTTTGATCATATTCCTTCAACACCCAGTTTTTATGCATTAGTTCCAATCCCCAAACATTGCATGGTTAGGATCTGTATAAATTGTGGGTTGGGAAGTAGTTGATGAGGTAGGAACCTATTACCTGCTTATTAACAAACCCTTGGGAGTTACTTTTACGTTATGCTTACATTGCCATGCTATGCTCGTAGACGTGGATTAGGTTTTTGAGAGTATTCATGACAGATGCGAGATTGTTACTTAATGGTTTACTTAAGGTGGCAACTTAAACACACATCTGGCTGGATCTAGGCACCTGGGTAGACCAGGATTGCCTTTTTTTATGGACCGCCACCCAGGCTCAAAGGGATCATAAGATTATTCATGCTAGAAACTTCCGTGTGCAGCCACAAGCTATTATGGGCTCTAGCATAGTTGATTAAGTCGTGTGAACTCTTACAGTGGTAGACTAGCAGATGTAGGGGTTGTAGGTGGTATGGTCTACCCATATTAAGGTGCAACCGCTTCTGAAAGACTATGTCTTGGTTATCCGTTTCTCAAACACCATGTAGTGCGAGAAATCCAACGAAGGAGATCGAGTCTTGTGGGGAAAAGTGCGCAAACCTCTGCAGAGTGTATAAACTAATCATGATTAGCCGTGTCCCCGGTTATGGACATCTTGAGTATCTAGTACTTGGATTATCATGTGAATCTCATTACGCTACTTTAAATGAATATTGCTGGGTTTTAATGATGATACTTAATTGGGATTGAGAATGCTGTCAACCATTCTCAATGTTTAACAACCACCATGATAGTTAAATAAAATTTATTCCTTTGCAGTAGGGAAAATTAGCTTTACGCAAAACCCTATAACCATAGAGCTTTTCCACCAGCCAAATATGCATGTAGTGATAGCCTTTATTCATCATTCTCTATGGTGTGAATTTGCCAGTACATTCAATGTACTGACCCTCTGTGGCTGAAACGTCTCATGTTGCAGGATATCTTACGATGAGTAAGTGATACGTTAGGGTTATGATTTCTACACTCAACTTTGCCGTTGGTGTTGATGGGAATCCACAACCTTGTTACTTCCGCTATTTTGGATTGAGGTCATAGTATTTACATTACTTTACACATGTGATTTACCTCTGTTATAAATCCTCGAGTACTGTGTGTCAGCATACCGATCCAGGGATGACACTTAAGCACAGAGACTTGATCCATTCGGGTCGGGTCGCTACACATGTAGAAATCATATTGGGCTAAAAAGCCGTTGAGTTGTTTGTATAAGAATGGTGACATCTAGTCAAAACCAGACTGGAGCAGTTTGCTACCGGTTTAAAAATCTGATCATGTACTGACTACTAATCGTTGAAAGTCAAGCCGGGTTGTAATGAACACCGGTTTGTCAGAAAAATGTTTACAAATCCCGTATCATAAAAATAGGAAAAATACAAGAAATATGCAAGGCTTTTCATGGGCTGCCAGGCCCTAAATCAAGGCTTTTCATGGGCTGCCAGGCCACTGAGTTAAAACATTTTACAAAGCTTTTTCAAGATGGACCTCAATCTTTAACCAATCACCGATTTAACTTTGACAAGTTCAGGGTCCATGGGATTGACTTGTCAAACGTTCGATGGGTCATACCAGGTTTACCTGGACGGAGTGACTTACTTAAAGAGTCATGATAACCCGGGGTTTTAGGTGAATACACCTGGCTTCCAAGCCTGGCTTGATAGCCAATTACAAGGGTTCAAAACTCATTGTTCTTTGAGAAGCAAAGAGCCCCGAGGTAACATGTGAGCTGTGCTCGGTGGTTACCTATGTTTGAACTGTGTTTAATGCAACAACCTCTCTTTGGCTCCACATAGTTTCCTTTTGGCTTAACGACTATCAAGAGGTGTAGCTATGGTGTGACAACAACCAAGCCCCCTAGTGATATCCCTTTGTGGTGTTAAACCGATCAAGAGGTGTAGCTATGGTGCGACAACAACCAAGCCCCCTAGTGATATCCCTTTGTGGTTTCAAACCGATCAAGAGGTGCAGCTATGGTTCATATACGACCAAGCCCCCTAGTGATTTTCTTTATATCCGTGCAGCCGCAGAGGCCGGTTTAACAAAACTCCGCTTTGTCAGTAGAAACTCTTGTAAGCTCACACATTATGTAAAAAGAACAGAGACCCCGCTTTATTCGAGGCTCCGGTTTATTACAAAATATATACATTGTCATAAATATGTACATACGAAGACCCTATGGCTCAAGTATAGTAAGGCCGAAGAAGAGCTATATTCCACGGCCGCTTGGTCTCCTCCTCCGATTTGCGTGAGTCTTTATGCTCTCGAATATCAATGAGGTAGTATGACCCGTTGTGCAGATTCTTGCTGACCACAAAAGGTCCTTCCCAAGGTGGGGATAATTTGTGCATATCAGTCTGATCCTGGATGAGGCGGAGCACCAGATTGCCCTCTTGAAAAGTTCTTGTGTTAACCCAGTGGCTGTGATAACGTCGGAGATCTTGTTGATAAATCGCCGAACGTGCTGCTGCAAGATCACGCTCCTCATCTAACAGGTCCAGTGAATCCTGACGTGCCTTCTCATTATCATCTTCAACATAAGCTACCACACGGGGCGAGTCGTGACGGATGTCACTAGGAAGAACCGCCTCTGCTCCATAAAACATGAAGAAAGGTGTGTAACCCGTAGATCTGTTAGGTGTGGTGTTGATGCTCCACAACACAGAAGGTAATTCCTCCACCCAGCAACCCGGTGTCCACTTCAAAGGAACCATAAGCCGGGGTTTAATACCTATCAAAATTTCTTGATTTGCCCTCTCTGCTTGACCATTAGATTCGGGGTGAGCCACCGATGCTATATCAAGCCGGATGTGCTCACGTTGGCAAAATTCCTCCATCTCTCCCTTTGATAGATTAGTACCATTATCGGTTATAATACTGTGTGGAAAGCCAAACCGGAAGATCACCTTTTTGATGAACTGAACCGCCGTGGCCGCATCACACTTACTGATTGGCTCTGCTTCCACCCATTTGGTAAACTTGTCAACTGCCAATAATAAGTGGGTCTTTTTGTCCTTGGATCGCTTGAAGGGTCCAACCATATCAAGCCCCCAAGTCGCAAACGGCCAAGTTATTGGAATCATCCTCAACTCCTGATCCGGAATATGAGCACGGCGTGCGAATTTTTGACAACCGTCACATCTTTTGACTAAATCCTCCGCATCAGCGTGAGCTGTTAACCAATAAAAACCGTGGCGAAAAGCTTTAGCTACCAAAGACTTTGAACCGGCATGGTGACCACAAGCCCCTTCATGGATTTCTGGCAAAATCTCACAACCCTCTTGAGGAGAGACACAACGCTGAATTGCCCCTGAGACGTTGCAACGATGTAACTCTCCGTTGAATATTCATCGAATTGGAACACCGGATTATCTGCCGGGCCGAGGTTTCATCCTCCGGTAACTCGCCCCGGTTCATGTAAGCCAGGTATGGGATTGTCCAATCTAGTATGACATGCAAAGCTGCCACCAATTGAGCCTCCGGATCAGCAATAGCCAACACCTCCTCTGTTGGTACCTTGACCGACGGATTATGCAGCACGTCAAGGAAGACATTTGGTGGGACCGGTTTACGCTGAGAACCAAGGCGACTTAAAGTGCCTACCGCTTCATTTTTTCGCCGGTCTATATGGTCAACTTGATAACCCTTGAAATGGCCAGCCACCATGTCTACCTCTCGTCGATATGCCGCCATGAGTGGGTCTTTTGAATCCCAAGTGCCAGACACCTGTTGATCCACCAGATCTGAGTCACCAAAGCACTTAACTCGGCTTAAGTTCATCTCCTTTGCCATCCAAAGACCGTGGAGCAAGGCCTCGTATTCAGCTGCATTGTTACTACAAGGGAACATTAAACGGAGGACATAACAAAACTTGTCACGTCGTGGGGAAGTTAGTATGACTCCAGCAACCGAGCCCTCCAACTGTCTGGATCCATCAAAGTTAATAGTCCAATATGTGTTATCTGGCTTTTCCTCTGGTGCCTGCAACTCTATCCAATCATTGATGAAATCCACGAGCACTTGGGATTTAACTGTTGTGCGAGGTGTATATTTGAGCCCCTGAGGTCCAAGCTCAATAGCCCACTTAGCAATCCAGCCAGTTGCTTCTCTGTTTTGAATGATATCTCCCAGAGGGGCTGAACTGACCACTTTGATAGGATGACCCTGAAAATAATGTTTGAGCTTCTGGCTTGCCATAAACACTCCATAAGCACCTCACTGATATAATAAATCGGTCGTTAAACCGGATACTCCTTTACAGCTTCCTTCCGCTGCACCATAATAGCCACGCTAACAGCTCAGGTAATGGCAGCTACATACAGCAATAACGACTCTTTATCGATCGGAGCTGCAAGCACAGGCGGTTCGGATAACTGCCTCTTCAGACCCTCAAATGCTTTATCAGCCGCCTCGCTCTAGACAAAATCATCTGTTTTCTGTAGCAGCTGATATAAAGGGATAGCCTTCTCCCCAAGACGACTGATAAACTGGCTCAAAGCCACAATCCGGCCGGCCAAACGCTGAACGTCATTGATACACGCCGGTTTAGCGAAAGATGTAATTGCTGAGATTTTTTCCGGATTAGCCTCAATGCCTGAGCTTGACACCAGAAAACCCAAGAGTTTACCTGCCGGGACACCAAAGCCACACTTTTCCGAATTGAGCATCATCTTGTAAACCCGGAGATTGTCAAAGGTTTCTCTCAAATCATCTATCAATGTTTCCTCCTTCCTGGACTTTATCACAATATCATCCACATATGCATGAACATTGCGCCCAATCTTCTTATGAAGACAATTTTAAACACAACGTTGATAAGTCGCCTGGGCACTCTTGAGCCCAACGGGCATGGAGACATAGCAGAAGGCTCCAAAAGGAGTTATAAAATTTGTCTTCTCCTGGTCCTTAACTGCCATTTTGAACTGATGATAACCAGAATAGGCGTCCAAAAAACACAAACAGTCACAACCCGCCGTAGCATCAATAATCTGATCAATACGAGGGAGGGCAAAGGGATCTGCAGGGCAAGCCTTGTTCAAGTCTATGTAATCTACACACATACGCCAAGTGCCATTCTTCTTAAGAACTAGCACCAGATTAGCCAACCACTCTAGGTGAAAGACCTCCACGATAAACCCTGCGGCCAACAACGGAGCTACCTCTTCACCAATAGCCTTGCGCCTTTCTTCATTGAAGCGGTGGAGAAATTGTCGGACCGGTTTAAACTTAGGATCAATGTTAATTGTGTGCTCAGCGAGTTCCCTCAGTACACCTAGCATGTCAGAAGGTTTCCATGCAAAGATGTCCCGGTTCTCACGGTTGAACTCGATGAGCGCGCTTTCCTATTTGGGATCTAGGTTAGCGCTGATGCTAAACTGCTTGGATGAATCGCCGGGAACAAAATCAACCATCTTAGTATCTGTGGCCGATTTAAATTTCAACGCCGGATCATGTTCCGTAGTTTGCTTTTTCAAAGAAGTCATATCTGCTGGATCAACTTTGTCTTTATAAAACTTCAGCTCCTCCGTGGCACAAACCAACTCAGCATAAGCCGCATCACCTTCCTCACATTCCAAAGCGATCTTCCTGCTCCCATGTACTGTGATGGTCCCCTTATGACCTGGCATTTTAAGTTGTAGATAAACATAACACGGCCTCGCCATGAACCTAGCGTAAGCCGGTCGCCCAAACAAAGCGTGATATGGACTTTTGATTTTTACCACCTCAAAAGTAATGTTTCTGTTCTTGAATCATGAGCATCTCCAAAAGCCACCTCTAAGGCTATCTTGCCCAGTGGATATGCACACTTACAAGGCACAACACCATGGAAAATGGTGTTTGACTGTTTAAGATTCTTATCTGTCAACCCCATACGACGGAAGGTATCATAATATAGAATGTTGATACTACTTCCTCCGTCCATGAGTACCTTAGAGAACTTATATCCCCCAACCTAAGGGGCCACCACTAAGGCCAGATGACCCGGATTGTCAACCCGGGGTGGGTGATCCTCTCTACTCCACAAAATGGGTTGCTCAGACCAGCGCAAATACTGCGGCACCGCTGGTTCAACAGAGTTCACCGCCCTCTTATGAAGCTTCTGATCATGCTTACACAAGCTAGTGGTGAAGACATGATATTGCCCACTATTTAACTGCTTAGGATTGCTTTGATAACCTGACTGCTGATACTGCAGGTGGTTCCCCTGATGGTTGTAACCTCCCTAGTTGCCCTGGTTCCCTTGATTGCTGTGTCCTGTTTGATTGCCCTGAAAAATCCTGAACCGGAGCTGCCGCCTCCGTAACCCGGCATGTGGAAACCACCTCCTGAACCGCTGGGCGGGCCATTATCATACTGAAACATATTGGAGTTCTTGAAATCTCGCATGATATAACAATCCTTCCAAAGATGCGATGCTGGCTTCTCCTTTGATCCATGCTTTGGACAGGGTTGATTTAACAGGCGCGCCGAATTGGGGCCTGAACCTCCGCCCCTCTGGGGCTACTTTCCCTTACGGTGCTGACCATTCTCCTGAGCATTGGTGTTAGCCACAAAGTCCAAACTGTTGTCGACCTTGCGCTTTACCATTGTTCCCATGGCCTGCCGGATTATGTTGCTGACCCTTGGTGTTTCCGTTCTTTTTCCCTTTCCCCGGTTTGTCCTCCTCTGAGTCAGGGTCTTTCATATTATCTGAATCGGTGTACTTAAACAAAGCGGCCATAAGCGTTGACATATCATTGCAGTGACGTTTGAGCCTTCCTAACTTCTGTTTGAGCGGCAGAAAATGGCAATTGCCCTCCAACCTTAGCACTGCGGTATCTGCATTGATACGATCCGATGAATGCAAAATAGCTAAGACCTGCTTTACCCAATGGGCCGTGGACTCTGCATCCTCTTGAACACAAGTGGCCAGATCCACAATTGACATGGGCTGCTTACAAGTATCTTTGAAGTTCTGGATAAACTGGTGCTTCAATTCGGCCCATGATCCGACAGAGTTAGTTGGTAAGCTCTTCAACCAAGTACGAGCTGTTCCTTCCAACATCATGGTGAAGTATTTAGCACATACTACCTCATCTGCATCTAACATCTCCATTGCCATCTCGTAGCTTTCAACCCATGCCTCTGGTTGCAGATCGGCGGTGTAATTGGGCACATTACAAGGTCCTTTCAAATCCTTGGGCAATCGCACATTACGCAAAGCGGGGGTGAGACACGGCACCCCTAAGGAACTGAATACAACACCTGTCTCTACTGAAGTAGTAGGGTGAACCAAAGTAGGTTGACGAGCTCCGTGTAGAGCTGCTAACTCGGCCTCTCGACGTGCGCGACCATGATCCACCACATCCTGCGCATTAGCACCTCCCCCTGCCGGGTTGTGCCCTCGCGGCGAGTTACGGCGACGTGCACTGCTTGACATGGCCGGTTGATCCTCAACGTGCCTGCTGTAGCTCCGGCTTGGACGGGGGGTGGAATGAATCCTCTCACGACATTGCGAATATGCCTGCTGCTAGTTTAGAGCTGTTTAAAGGAGATCTTTGGCCCGTCATGCCTCAATCGCGATTGGTGATTCGCCGTCGGTTGGGAGGGCTGCCAGCCGTGAAGCGGCGGCCACAATGTTGTCCAACGGGTTGGAGTAATGCCCGTGGGATGTTGGAACATACTGTGGCACAATGTTGTTCTGACGAGGAGGGTCCATCGTGCGCGGCTGAATCGGCGCTCCTGTCCCTGGCGCCTCCGTCTGGTTTAATATTGGCTGGTTACTAGTTCATGCTCCTGGCGTATTGACGAGATTTCTTGGCTCATAACTCGGCGGGAGATGCGATCGGTATCTTCTTATCATGACTTCCTCTAAAGCATTCTGATCCAGCCTAAGCCGGTAGGCCTGAGCTTCCAACTCGGCCTGTTCTGTCATCATCCTAGCATTCTCTGCCGCTAGGTCGGCTTTAGCCTGAGTTATCTGATCTTTCACCTTTGCGATCTCCGCGTTGTGCTGATCTCGGGCTGCTGCATCCACCTCCGCGACCATCAATGTTGCCAAAGTGTCGAACAAGTCAGACCGAACTTGAGCCGGAGATGGCGCAGAGCTCCCTGCCCCCGCCGGCGTGGTTGTTGCTGAACCGGAGAGCATTCCTGCGGCGGTTGATGAGTGGGGTGCTGACTATCTACCGGCAATGAAGATAGCGGCCCGGTTTGGCAGATCAGGGCAGTCCGGAATACTGTTGCCCTCGGAACCTCCACTAATCCGGCCATCCTGCAACTGAAAGAGCGATTCAGTTTCTCCAGAAGACTCGTCATCGGAGTAGACAACGGTTTCTCCATCGGATGCCGGTCCGTCGTCATATTCTGCTCCATGGATGACACCGATGAAAACATGCTTTGCCATGGGCTGAACTGGGGAAGGGCTTGCACGCTGAGCCGTCTCGATGATGTTGGTGCAGGTGTCCGGCTCAGGCCCCGGTTCGCCAATCTTGCCGATGAAGACGTGAATCTTACCAAAGGGGACCCAGTACCCGTATTCGATTGAATCGGCCTCCGGGCCCCATCCTGCATTGTCGATGTAGAGCTTGCGGCGACGACTCTTCGTCATCCGGCCAACAGTGTATCCCTTGAGTCCATCAAACCTACCCTTCAAGAACTCGAAACCATCGTGCGATAGCCCCACGGTGGGCGCCAACTACTGTGTGTTTGTCACGGCAGATGTCCTCGTGAAAGGACTTAGTCGTGGAGCCATCGCAACGGGTTAGCTTAAAGGGGTTAAACCAGACGAGGGGACACGGGGAGTTTATACTAGTTCGGCCCCTTCGATGAAGGTAAAAGCCTATGTCTAGTTGTGATTGGTATTGCTAGGGTTTCAACGACCAGGGAGAGAATCCGCTTTGACTGGCCCTCAAGTTGTTGTTTTCTGTCCTCAAACCATGGCCGGGCCGTCCCTTTATATACACAGGTTGACGCCCGCCGGTTTACAGAGTCCCGAGGCCGGATCATAGAGGTGTCCGGCTCGGTCTCTATTCCTCTAACTTACAATACAAGTTTACATGATAAAGTCGGTTTACATCTACAGGCTTTAATCCGTCTTTGGGCATTGGGCCTTCTTAAAGCGCCAGTATCTTCTTATCTTCATGGGCTTCAATCTTCATGAAGCTAATCCGGCCACTCCTAGCCGGTTTACCTCCAGTAACCATATCCCCTACAAGTCCCGTAGCATGCACGTATGGTAAACGTTATGTAACAAATTTGAAACACGAGGTGTTATTTGATTGTCCTCCTTATGAGTGGCGGTCGGGGACGAGCGATGGTCTTTTCCTACCAATCTATCCCCCTAGGAGCATGCGCGTAGTGCTTTGGTTTTTGATGACTTGTAGATTTTTGCAATAAGTATGTGAGTTCTTTGTGACTAATGTTGAGTCCATGGATTATACGCACACTCACTCTTCCATCATTGCTAGCCTCTTCGGTATCATGCATTGCCCTTTCTCACACTGAGAGTTGGTGCAAACTTCACCGGTGCCTCCAAACCCCGTGATATGATACGCTCTTTCACACATAAACCTCCTTCTATCTTCCTCAAAACAGCCACCATACCTACCTATTATGGCATTTCCATAGCCATTCCGGGATATATTGCTTAACATGATCATGTAGTTGACATAGTATTTGTGGCAAAGCCACCGTTCATAATTTTCATACATGTCACTCTTGATTCATTGCATATCCCGGTACACCACCGGAGGCATTCATAAGAGTCATCTTTTGTTCTAGTATCGAGTTGTAACCATTGAGTTGTAAATAAATAGAAGTGTGATGATCATCAGTAATAGAGCATGGTCCCAAATAAAAAAATAGAAAGGCCAAATAAAAAAAGAAAGGCCAAATAAAAAAATAAAAATAAAAAGGGACAGTGCTACAATCCTTTTTCCACACTTGTGCTTCAAAGTAGAACCATAATCTTCATGATGGAGAGTCTTTTGTTGTCACTTTCATATACTAGAGGTAATTTTTCATTGTAGAACTTGGCTTGTATATTCCAACAATGGGCCTCCTCAAGTGCCCTAGGTCTTTGTGAGCAAGCAATTTGGATGCACACCCACTTAGTTTCTTTTGTTGAGCTTTCATACATTTATAGCTCTAGTGCATCTATTGCATGGCAGTCCCTACTCCTTGCATTAACATCAATTGATGGGCATCTCCATAGCTCATTGATTAGCCTCGTTGATGTGAGACTATCTCCTTTTTTGTCTTCTCCACATAACCCCCATCATATTCTATTCCAGCCATAGTGCTATATCCATGGCTGGCGCTCATGCATTGCGTGAAGGTTCATAAAGTTTGAGATTACTAAAGTATGAAACAATTGCTTGGCTTGTCATCGGGGTTGTGCATGATGAGAGCATTCCTGTGTGACAAAAATGGAGCATGGCTAAACTATATGATTTTGTAGGGATGAACTTTCTTTGGCCATGTTATTTTGAGAGGACATAATTGCTTAGTTAGTATGCTTGAAGTATTATTTTTTTATGTCTATATGAACTTTTATCTTGAATCTTCCGGATCTGAATATTCTACCACAATTAAGAAGAATTATATTAAAATTATGCCAAGTAGCACTCCGCATAAAAAATTCTATTTTTTTATCATTTACCTACTCGAGGACGAGCAGGAATTAAGCTTGGGGATGCTTGATATGTCTCGAACGTATCTGTAATTTTTGATTGCTCCATGCTATATTATCTACTGTTTTGGACATTATTGGGCTTTATTATCCACTTTTATATTATTTTTGGGACTAACCTATTAACTGGAGGCCCAGCCCAGAATTGCTGTTTTTTTGCCTATTTTAGGGTTTCGAAGAAAAGGAATATCAAACGGAGTCCTAACGGAATGAAACCTTCGGGAACATGATTTTCTCACCGAACATGATCCAGGAGACTTGGACCCTACGTCAAGAAACAAAGGAGGAGGCCACGAGGTAGGGGGCATGCCTACCCCCCAGGCGCGCACTCCACCCTCGTGGCCCCCTGTTGCTCCACCGACGTACTCCTTCCTCCTATATATACCTACATACCCCCAAACGATCAGATACGGAGCCAAAACCCTAATTCCACCACCATAACTTTCTGTATCCACGAGATCCCATCTTGGGGCCTGTTCTGGAGCTCCGCTGGAGGGGGTATCCATCAAGCATGGCTTCTACATCATCACCATAGCCCCTCTGATGAAGTGTGAGTAGTTTACCTCAGACCTACGGGTCCATAGTTATTAGCTAGATGGCTTCTTCTCTCTTTTTGGATCTCAATACAATGTGCTCCCCCTCTCTTGTGGAGATCTATTCGATGTAATCTTCTTTTTGTGGTGTGTTTATTGAGACCGATGGATTGTGGGTTTATGATCAAGTCTATCTATAAACAATATTTGAATCTTCTCTGAATTCTTTTATGTATGATTGTTTATCTTTGCAAGTCTCTTCGAATTATTGGTTTGGTTTGGCCTACTAGATTGATCTTTCTTGCAATGGGAGAAGTGCTTAGCTTTGGGTTCAATCTTGCGGTGTCCTTTCCCAGTGACAGTAGGGGCAGCAAGGCACATATTGTATTGTTGCCATCGAGGATAACAAGATGGGGTTTTCATCATATTGCATGAGTTTATCCATCTACATCATGTCATCTTGCTTAAGGCGTTACTCTGTTTTCATGAACTTAATACTCTAGATGCATGCTGGATAGCGGTCAATGAGTGGAGTAATAGTAGTAGATGCAGGCAGGAGTCGGTCTACTTGTCTCGGACGTGATGCCTATATACATGATCATACGTAGATATTCTCATAACTATGCTCAATTATGTCAATTGTTCAACAGTAATTTGTTCACCCACCGTATAATACTTATGCTCTTGAGAGAAGCCACTAGTGAAACCTATGGCCCGTGGGTCTATCTTCATCATATTAATCTTTCAATACTTAGTTATTTACTTTGCTTTTTTACTTTTCTTTTATTTTACTTTGAATCTTTATCATAAAAATACCAAAAATATTATCTTATCATATCTATCAGATCTCACTCCCGTAAGTGGCCGTGTAGGGATTGACAACCCCTTACCGCATTGGTTGCGAGGATTTATTTGTTTTGTGCAGGTATGAGGGACTCGCGCGTGGCCTCGTACTGGATTGATACCTTGGTTCTCAAAAACTGAGGGAAATACTTACACTACTTTGCTGCATCATCCCTTCCTGTTCGGGGAAAAACCAATGCAATTCTCAAGAGGTAGCACATATCGGTGCAACAAGACCAAGACCAGCAGGATAGCAGGACGGAGGTCACCGTGGAGCCCAGGATGGCATCACCACCATAGCCTTTGGCAGGCGAAGACTACTTTTGTCATGATAGCTTGTACTAGTTGTCCCCCTTCAAATTGGCCGTTGTGGGATCCCTTCCCACCTAATATTTGGGAAGAGGACCCGTGCCTCTATATATAGGACTAGCCACCATCGTAGGGAGGCATCTGATAGGATCTAACCTGATCTGGCTCATCTCATCTTCGACCGGATCCATTCCACCAAGCCACCACACTCACCAAGCGCAAGAGCACCTCTCCTCAGGAGGCTGTTCTTCCCTTGTAACTGTTCATCCTCAGCCCAAGAGGCAATCCACCACACCACACAGGAGTATGGTATTACACCACAATGGTGGCCCGAACCAGTATAAACTCTTGTGTCCCTTGTTCTTTGGGTTCGTTGAGCTAGGCCATGAGATCATGATGTGTGCGAGCCAGAGAGGGGGAGAGATCTTCGTGCGCACCCTAGTGTTCAAACCTCAAGGGTTTTGCCGGAACCCGAAATCCAACACCTACCATAAACACAAGCTTTCCCTCTTCTCTTCTCACCGTCCATGCCTCACTCCTGCCCCTCTTTTCATTGATCTCGTACTTACACACTCCTTCCCACTCGATATAGTATGCCTCTCGCACCACCGCCTAGCTGCATCCCTCTCTCTCTCTCTATCCTTTTCTCTGGGCCTTATTTGCTTCTAACATGTACATGCATGTATACAGATCAATGTCCCTACATATACCTAGGTCGACTATAACTATTTTTCCCCACACATCGATCGTTGTACCACACAAGTTATGTCTCTCCCTTTCTCCGACAAAGGACGATTGATCTTCCTATGTAGTTACGTCTTCTTACCACATCCATCTCGTCCCCCTTATCTTTCATGCATGCCTCGTGACCCGTCTCTCACAAGCACATGCACAAACAGGCAGGCATCCCCTCTCTTATTGATATTGCAGGCGTGCCCTCCATTTGTCTAGCAGGCCTCTCCCACAGTTTCTGAGAAGCAACTCCACCACCATGTTGGGGAATGCAGTGATTTCAAAAAAATTCCTACGCACACGCAAGATCTATCATGGTGATGCATAGAAACAAGATGGGAAGAGTGTTGTCCATGTACCCTCGTAGACCATAAGCGGAAGCGTTATGACAACACGGTTGATGTAGTTGTACGTCTTCACGATCCGACCGATCCTAGTACCGAAAGTATGGCACCTCTACGATCTGCAGACGTTCGGCTAGGTGACGTCCCATGAACTCTCGATCCAGCTGTGTCGAGGGAGAGCTTCGTTAGCACGATGCTGTGATGATGGTGATGATGAAGCTACCGGTGCAGGGCTTCTGTAACACCCTCGATGCGACTATATCTCCCACGTGTCGAGGCACGACTTAGAGGCATAATCGCATTGAAGGCATATGTCGCAAGTTAGGCAATCTTCACAACATCCCATGTAATATAGATCATAAAAGGGGAGATAACATAGTTGGCTTACACTCGCCACGTCAATCAAGTACATAAATAACATTACATCATTCAAACACTCATGGCCCGACTACGGCGCCAAAATAAAAGATAACCCAACATGCGACACGGTCCCGATCACCCCGAACTGGGCACCACTACTGATCATCAGGAAAGGAAACATAGTATCGTTGAGAGTCCTCGTCGAACTCCCACTTGAGCTCGAGCGCGTCACCTGGAGTGGAATCATCAGGCCCTGCATCTGGTGTAATAGTAATCTATGAGTCACAGGGACTCAGCAATCTCGCACCCTCGCGATCAAGACTATTTAAGCTTATAGGTAAGGCAAGGTAAATATGTGGAGCTGCAGCAAGCGACTAGCAAATATGGTGGCTATCCTGTTCACAAAAGAGAGCGAGAAGAGGAGGCAAAGCACGAGCGAGAGAACTAGAGAGCAACCTGCGCAAGTATTACTCCAACACCGTGTTCACTTCCCGGACTTCGCCGAGAAGAGACCATCACGGTAACTCACACTGTTGATTCATTTTAATTTAAGTTAAGGTTCAAGTTATCTACAACCGGACATTAACAAATTCCCATCTGCCCATAACCGCGGGCACAACTTTCGAAAGTTCAAATCCCTGCAGGGGAGTCCCAACTTAGCCCATGACAAGCTCTCATGGTCAACGAAGGAATAGACCTCCTCCCGAGTTGTTCCGATCAGACTCGGTATCTCGGTTCTTCAAGACACTTTGACAGGTTAAAACAAATCCAGCAACACCGCCCGAATGTGCCGACAAATCCCGATAGGAGTTGCACATATCTTGTTCTCAGGGCACACTCAGATAGGTCAAGCTACGAGTAAAACCAACCCTCGAGTTTCCCCGAGGTGGCCCCACAGGCTGCCTGGTTCGGACCAACACTCAGAGGAGCACTAGCTGGGGGGGGGGGGGGGGGGGTTTAAAATAAGATGACCCTCGGGCTCCGGAAACCCAAGGGAAAAAGAGGCTAGGTGGCAAATGGTAAAACTAAGGTTGGGCATTGCTGGAAAAGCTTTAATCAAGGCGAACTATCAAGGGGTTCCCATTATAACCCAACCGCGTAAGGAACGCAAAATCTGGGCGGCAAGAGTGGAACAAAACACTAGGCGAGAGGCCAAGCCTTCCACCCTTTACCAAGTATATAGATGCATTAAGATAACATGGCAATATAATGATATACCAACAAGAAAATAATGTTCCAACAAGGAGCGGTCTCCAATCTTCACGTGCAACTAGCAACGCTATAAGAGTGGCTGAGCAAAGCAGTAACATAGCCAATCAACGGTTTGCTAGGACATGGTGGGTTAGAGGTTTGACATGGCAATTTTGGAGGCTTGCAAGCAAGTGGTAGGCATCGTAGCATTGGCATAGCAAAAGAGCGAGCATCTAGCAAAGCAAAGATAGTAGTGATTTCGAGGGTATGATCATCTTGCCTACAAAGTTGTCAGAGTTGACTGGATCCTCGAAAGAAAACTCAACGGGCTCCTCGTTAGCGAACTCGTCTCCTAGATCTACCCAAACAAGACAAACAAGCAAACGGAGCACAATCAACCACGTGCAAGGATCAACAATATGATGCAAAGATGGTATGATATGCGGGATGCGATGCGGGATGCATATGCAAGATTTGACAAGGGATGCAAGAACCTGGCCTCAACATGGAAAACCAAGTGTACCACTGTAAAGATGAGATGAAATCGCTTGAAAACGATATAAAGAACGCCGGAATCGGCGTTACGGTTTGGAAATGGCAAGCGATTCAAATATGACGCCGGTCTGCGATTTACAACAAGTAGCCATCTAAATGCAACGAGATGAACATGCTACAGCACTCAACCATGACAACAAAATACATGGCAGGGATGCATTCATGATGCTTAACAAAAGTCTAGCACTGAGCTACGGCCAAAGCATCCATTAACAGGATCAAACAAGCATGGCAAAAATGCATATGGTAAACAGATCTCAGACTTAGTGAAATTAACACTTGTCTGGAATTTCAGATCAGATAACACTCTTCGGAGCAGCAAAACTACATGCTACAGGACCTGAACATGGCAAAGTAAAGCATGGCATGGAGCTACTCAAAGATCTTAACAAAAGTCCCTTAGTGACCTTGAGCCAAAAGGGATCAGAAAATACAATTGCAAGCATGTGAACATGGCAAAAACATAATCAGTACTCAGACTTAGTGAAAACTGGAGCATGCTGAAAACAGATATCAAGTAGGCATGTTTACGAGCTCGATGCACTCACTACAGAGCAAGTCATGACAAGCTAAGCATACACTCATCAAGAATACACAAAATGCAAGCTAGACATGGCAAGAATAATAGCATAGCATGCACGGATCAACTACAACATCATCGGCAAAATCGCTAACAAGTAGACAATCTGCCCAGATTCACGAAGTAGCAAAACTAGAGCTCGATTGGCTCAAGCTAGGGTGCTCCATAATTGCAAACAAAGGCATGTATGGATAGAGCACTAAACGATTAACAAAACATCATTACTGACCATCCTCAAAAGAGGCACGGATCACCAGGAAACAACATGAACATATGTCATCATGAGAAAAACGGATCAAGGACTTGGTGGAATTGCTAAGTCCCTGAAATCAGCATTACCAAGTGCCTCACTTTGCAAGCTTGTGCTAGTCACCACACACATCACAAAAATACATGGGTTGCACCTCTGGAAAGATGGCAAAACCCTTAACAAAACATATGTAGAGCTCATGGGCATATCATGCACACAATAATCATGGCAAAAATGACAAATATCTAAATGGAGTAGCAGATCTGACAATTATCTCAAGTAGCTCTCTTCTAACAGCATTTCGGGCATCAAGATGAACACAAATGAAAATGATGCAATGGAATGAAATGATGTACTCTCAAAGGCGAACATTTTGATATGCTATATGCCAAAAACGGAGCTACGGATGCGAAGATATAGTATGATGAACAGGAGCACATGAACTAGGGTTTCGGGCAAAAAGTAAACGTCCCAATTCCCAGATCTGGATCTGGCACGGATTTCGAAGCAGCCTGCTGGAGTTACTGTTCACCGCCGGAGATGAAGCTCGCCGGAGGTCGGAGTTGAGGAAGGAGGGGCCGGATCCGGTGGTGGAGCTTGCCGGGGCGGCGCGGGCTGGCTATGGCCGGGGTCGGCGCAGTCGCCGAGACCCGCGGCTGCGAGGCGGCGATGGTCGCGGAGGACGGGACGGGCGGCGGTGTGCGGCGGCCCGCGGCGGCCGTGTCACCGCAGATGGTGATGGAGGCGGCGGCCGCTCGGGGAAGAAGGGCGCGGGGAGGCGCCCCGGCGGCGCGCGGCGGTTGGGCCTCGGGGGCCCGGTTTGGGCCTCCCGGGCCGGCGGCGGGGAAGTGGGCGCGGGCCACTTGGCGCCTGCTGATTGGCCGGAGGCGGCGGCGGGATTCGTCCGGTGGCGGGGCGGATGTGTCCGGTGCCGTCGGGGCAATTTTTTTAGGGTTTAGGAGAGGGGATCCGTGAGTTTGGAGGAGGAGGTCTTTATATAGGCATAGGGGGAGCTAAGAGAGTCCAAATGAGGTGCGGTTTTTGGCCATGTGATCATGATCGAATGCTCTAGATGATGGAGAGGGTTTTGGTGGGTTTTGGGCCAAAGTGGAGGGGTGTTGGGCTGCAACACACACGAGGCCTTTTCGGTCCCTCGGTTAACCGTTGGAGCACCAAACGAAGTCCAAATGGTACGAAACTTGACAGGCGGTCTACCGGTAGTAAACCAAGGCCGCTTGGCAAGTCTCTGTCCAATCCGGAAATGTTTAATCCCCACACACGAAACAAAGGTAGAAAAGACCATCGGAGGAGAACGAAGTGCCGGAATGCAAAACGGATAACGGGGAAAATGCTCGAATGCATGAGATGAACACGTATGCAAATGCAATGCACATGATGACATGATATGAGATGCATGACAATGACAACAACACACGGAGACAAAAACCCGAACCCGAGAAAATAAAATAACTTAACGCCAGAAACGGCAAGAGTTGGAGTACAAATTGGGTAAGTTACATCCGGGGTGTTACAACACTCCACCACTACGAAAGGATCTCGTCCCGAGATCTAGGACTGAAAGAACGCCGGGTACTCAGAATGGGGGTGATCCTCGCATTCCCAGGTAGCTTCACGGTCGGAATGGTGTGACCACTTGACTTTGAGGAATTTGATTGACTTGTTCCGAGTCTTGCGTTCAGTCTCTTCGAGAATACCAACGGGGTGCTCACGATAGGAGAGATCTTCTTGGAGCTCAATGTCCTCGAAGTTGATGGTGCGGTCAGGAGTCTTGAAGCACTTTCGGAGCTGAGAGACATGGAACACATCATGAACATTTGCAAAGTTTGAAGGAAGCTCGAGTTGATAGGAGAGATCGCCTCTCTTGCTGACAATCTTGAAAGGTCCCACGTATCTGGGGGAAAGCTTCCCTTTGATACCGAAGTGACGAGTACCTTTCATAGGAGAGATGCGGAGGTAAACATGATCTCCGATCTCGAAAGCCAAATCACGGTGCTTACTGTCATAGTAGCTCTTCTGGCGGGATTGGGCTGCTTTGAGGTTATCTCGAATGAATTTGCACATTTCCTCTGCCTCTGTGATTAAGTCATTTCCCAAAAGCTGACGTTCACCGATTTCGAACCAGTTGAGAGGGGTATGGCACTTCCTGCCATACAGAATTTCAAATGGGGCCTTGCCCGAACTTGCTTGAAAACTGTTGTTGTAGGAGAATTCAGCATAAGGAAGACAATCCTCCCACTTCATGCCGAAGGAGATCACACAAGCCCTGAGCACATCTTCAAGAATCTGGTTGACACGCTCGACTTGACCGCTAGTTTGAGGATGGAAAGCTGTGCTGAAGCGGATGTTGGTGCCCATGGCCTTCCGAAAAGAATCCCAAAACTTGGAGGTAAAGATGCTGCCATGGTCCGAAGAGATCACTTGTGGAATACCGTGCAGAGAGACAATTCGAGAGGTATAGAGTTCCGCCAATTGAGCTTCAGTGATTGACTCTTTGATAGGCAGAAAGTGAGCCACTTTGGTGAGTTTGTCGATGACAACGAATATAGCATCATTGCCACGCATGGACTTTGGAAACTCAGTCACGAAGTCCATCTCAATGTGGTCAAACTTCCATTCTGGAATGGCAAGAGGTTGGAGGAGACCAGCTGGCCTTTGGTGTTCTGCCTTCACTCTTCTACAGACATCACACTCATTCACGAATTGAGCAATCTCGTGCTTCATTCGAGTCCACCAATAAGCCTGCTTGAGGTCCTGATACATCTTCATGCTCCCAGGGTGGATGGAGAGGAGAGAATTGTGAGCCTCGTTCATGATCACTTTACGGAGGTCACCTTTGGGTACAACAATACGATCCTTGAAGAAGAGAGTATCCTTGTCGTCAAAACGTTAGCACTTGTACTTGGGTTGGCTCTTGGCAATCCCAATCTTCACCTTTTTCACCATAGCATCAAGAAGCTGAGCTTGGCGAATCTGGTCTTCCAAGCTAGGAGAGACTTGAAGGTTGGTGAGGAAACCTTGAGGAACAACTTGCAGATTAAGTTTGCGGAAAGCTTCACAAAGCTCGGGTTGATAAGTCTTGAGAATCAGACTGTTACAATAAGCCTTCCTGCTCAATGCGTCAGCAATCACATTGGCCTTGCCTGGAGTATACTCGATACTCAGATTATACTCTTGAATCATTTCGACCCATCGAGTTTGCCTGAGGTTGAGATTAGGCTGAGTGAAGATGTACTTGAGACTCTTGTGGTTAGTGAAGATGTCCACTTTTCTTCCCAATAAGAGATGTCTCCAAGTCAAAAGAGCATGCACAACTGCCGCCAACTTGAGATCATGAGTGGGGTAGTTCTTCTCATTAGGCTTCAACTAGCGAGAGGTATAACCAACAACTTTCTTCTCTTGCATCAATACTGCGCCCAGACCTTGGAGAGAGGCATCACAAAAGACCTCGTATGGCTTGGATTCATCAGGCGGAGTCAGAACTGGAGCAGAGATCAATTTCTCTTTCAAAGTGTTGAAAGCAATGTCACACTTCAGAGACCAAACGTACTTGACATGCTTCTGCAGAAGATTTGAGAGAGGCTTCGCGATCTTTGAAAAGTTTTCAATGAATCTTCGACAGTAGCTTGCGAGACGGAGGAAGCTACGGAGTTGCTTCATGTTCTGAGGAGGTTCCCAATTCACAATTGCAGACACCTTCTCAGGATTCACCGCAATGCCCTTGGCAGAGATGATATGACGAAGATAAAGAACCTCATCGAGCCAAAATTTGCACTTGGAGAACTTGGCGTAGAACTTGTGTTCCCTCGGCTTATCTAGCACCAAATGCAAGTGCTTGGCATGATCTTCCTTGTTCCTCGAGAAAACCAGAATGTCGTCGAGATAGACCAAAACGAAGTCATTGGTGTAGGCGTTGAAGATGAAGTTCATCATGCGAGAGAACATTGGAGGAGTGTTGACGAGGCCAAAATACATGACAGTGTATTCATATGAACCATAGCTTGTCCTGAAAGCCGTCTTGGGAATATCTTGCTCACGGATTCGAATCTGATGATAACCCATACGGAGATCAAGCTTGGAGAATACTTGGGCACCTTTGAGTTGTTCGAACAGCTCGTTGATGTTGGGAAGTGGGTATTTGTTCTTGATGGTCTTCTTGTTCAATGGACGGTAATCAACACAAAGTTGGTCCGTTCCATCCTTCTTCTTCACAAAAAGAACATCACAACCCCACGGAGAAGAACTAGGCCGGATGAGACCCATTCTCTCTTGAATATCGAGTTGCTTCTTCAGCTCCTTCAACTCTTCAGGTCCGAGCTTGTAAGGATGCTTGCACACTAGTTCCGTGCCAGGCTCAAGATCAATGACGAATTCAACTGGCCGGTGCGGAGGCATTCCTGGAAGCTCTTCTGGAAAGACGTCTTGATATTCGCAAACGACTGGAATTTGCGAGATAGCATCGAGTTCACCCTTCTCATTGAGAGAAAATAGACGGATGGTATCATCACGAGCGGCAAAGACAATTACATCCTCAGACGAATGAGTCAATAGAATCTGCCTGGCTGCACAATCAAGCTGAGCCTTGTGCTTAGAAAGCCAATCCATTCCGAGAATAAGATCAATATCCGAGTTACCAAGAACCACCGGAGAAGAGAGAAACTTGTAGTCGCCCAAGGTGATAGTAACATCTGGCACCTCCAGACTTGCACTCAAACGTTTGCCAGGAGAAACGATATCCATTTGTTTACCCAAATGAGATGAAACGAACTCATGTTTGGTAAAAAAATGGCTTTGACATGAAACAATGCGATGCACAAGTGTCAAAAAGAACTCTTGTGGGAATATCGTTAACAGGAAGGTTACCCATGATGACATCTGACGAGTCCTCTGCCTGAGCTGCATTCATCAAGTTGACCTTGGCGTGCTTGGGGTTATGCTTGACCACAGCTGTACTTGCCGATCTGACAGGAGGAGGAGGAGGAAGACGCCTCTGGTTGAGACACTTGTTGGCATAGTGACCCTTCTGTTGGCACTTGTTGCACGTGACCTCTGAAAGCGGATGGTAGTACGGAGCACTCGATCTTGGAGCTTGAGACGAAGTCTTGTTCTGAAAGCCAGGGTTGGGTGGGTGGGAAGATCCACTGCCACCTTTGCTCTTCTGCTGATACGGCTGACGGAACGGAGGAGGAGGAAGCCAATACTTCTGCTGCTTGGCCACTTGAGTAGAGGAACAAGGAGTAACATCTCTGACTCGCTTCTTGGAAACATCACACCTCAGTTGAGCGGCCTCTTGCTTTAGTGCCATGTTGTAGAACTCATCGTACCTCAAGGGCTCAAAGAGAAAAAGAGCTAGCTGAATTTCTTCTCTGGACCACCCCTGAACTGGTACATCATGCTCTTCTCATCAGGGACGTCCTGCTTAGCAAAGCGGGCGAGCTTCTGAAACAACTTGTTGTAGTCATAGACAGACAAAGAGCCTTGCTTCAGGTTGCGGAATTCCTCACGCTTGCTTTCAACCACGCTCTGAGGGATATGGTGAGCTCTGAAATCTTGACGGAATTCATCCCAAGTAATTACACGTCCACCTCTGGAATCCTTGTACTACTGGGACCATTCTGCAGCTTGATCTTTGAGTTGGAAGGAAGCGAACTTGATGAAGTCCTCAGGCCTGACATTACTGCACTCAAAATGCTTGCACAGATCCACAAGCCAATCGTCAGCATCGGTTGCCTCAACACAATCGCTGAAAGTCTTTGGCCCGTTAGCAAGGAACTGGTTGAGTGTAGCAAAGTTATTCTGATTGTTGTCTTGGTTCCCTTGGTTGCCTTGATTGCGCTCTTGGAGAATTTGCATGATCAACTGTGTGTTTGCATTGATTGCGGCCATCACAGCTTGCCATGCCTCCGGAGGAGGTGGAGGTGGTGGCGGATCAGGATTCGGAGTCGTGCGTGTTGGAGGAGCCATCCTGAAGAGGTTGACATCTATTAGCACATTGATAGACAAATATTGAAGCTGAATCCAACGGAATGAAAATTGCAACATATAGTCTTCACATCCGAACAAAATGAACGAATGCATTCCTCTTAAAATGGTCACATATCCATAAATTGAGAAGCCACGTAGAATTAAGGTAGAGAAATAAATCAACAAAGTACGGATCAAGAACGAATACTCGGTAAGAAATCCCAATCTCAAACCAAATATTCATGGAAGAAGAACTAGAGCTACAAGAATTCCCACCGATGAAACTCCCGAACCTTTCCGATTATGTAATCAGGTGTTGGGGATACAGGGGAAGCATAATATCTCACCCAAATCTAGCAAATCCTAGATCCAGTTGTATCCATCCTTCAACACATAACCGAGAAAAACTTCAGAAACCATCTACCTCAACCTTCGAAAAGCATCCGTTATACAAGTTATGGCGATACTCCCGAACTCCCGCCCCAGTACTGGGTGGCGTTGAGGTTATCTCACCAATGAACTGCATAAAAGAGATTTTCGATGTCGGCGTACTAAACTCAGGTATTCCAGAACTGCAACGATAAAATTATGATGACAACACCTCAGAGCTCAACTCCCCGGGACACTTCCACAAAACCCCTGACAGGAGGCACCAAGACAATGTTCTCATCATAAAACCATCAAAACGATTCCAAGATACCCGCGTGATCCTAAATTTTTTTAGTGAAATTTGAGAAGAGAAGAGTCAAAACTCTACGTCAGTATGCCTTACCAGAGCGATGAGGAGACTGGGAAGTAAAAAGAATTCCTAAACTCTCCGATATATAATTCCTAAATGACTCAAAACATTTTTCTAGACACAACTCGGCGCTAATAACGATCAAGAAATGGGGCTCCTAAGGTCGGGGAAGGCTCTGATTACCAACTTGTAACACCCTCGATGCGACTATATCTCCCACGTGTCGAGGCACGACTTAGACGCATAATCGCATTGAAGGCATATGTCGCAAGTTAGGCAATCTTCACAACATCCCATGTAATATAGATCATAAAAGGGGAGATAACATAGTTGGCTTACACTCGCCACGTCAATCAAGTACATAAATAACATTACATCATTCAAACACTCATGGCCCGACTACAACGCCAAAATAAAAGATAACCCAACATGCGACACGGTCCCGATCACCCCCAACTGGGCACCACTACTGATCATCAGGAAATGAAACATAGTATCGTTGAGAGTCCTCGTCGAACTCCCACTTGAGCTCGAGCGCGTCACCTGGAGCGGAAGCATCAGGCCCTGCATCTGGTGTAATAGTAATCTGTGAGCCACAGGGACTCAGCAATCTCGCACCCTCGCGATCAAGACTATTTAAGCTTATAGGTAAGGCAAGGTAAATATGTGGAGCTACAGCAAGTGACTAGCAAATATGGTGGCTATCCTATTTGCAAAAGAGAGCGAGAAGAGGAGGCAAAGCGCGAGCAAGAAAACTAGAGAGCAACATGCGCAAGCATTACTCCAACACCGTGTTCACTTCCCGGACTCCGCCGAGAAGAGACCATCACGGTAACTCACACTGTTGATTCATTTTAATTTAAGTTAAGTTTCAAGTTATCTACAACCGGACATTAACAAATTCCCATCTGCCCATAACCGCGGGCACGGCTTTTGAAAGTTCAAATCCCTGCAGGGGAGTCCCAACTTAGCCCATGACAAGCTCTCACGGTCAACAAAGGAATAGACCTCCTTCTGAGACGTTCCGATTAGACTCGGTATCTCGGTTCTTCAAGACACTTCGACAGGTTAAAACAAATCTAGCAACACCGCCCGAATGTGCAGACAAATCCCGATAGGAGCTGCACATATCTCGTTCTCAGGGCACACTCAGATAGGTCAAGCTACGAGTAAAACCAACCCTCGAGTTTCCCCGAGGTGGCCCCGCAGGCTGCCTGGTTCGGACCAACACTCAGAGGAGCACTGGCCCGGGGGGGTTTAAAATAAGATGACCCTCGGGCTCCGGAAACCCAAGGGAAAAAGAGGCTAGGTGGCAAATGGTAAAACCAAGGTTGGGCATTGCTGGAAAAGCTTTAATCAAGGCGAACTATCAAGGGGTTCCCATTATAACCCAACCGCGTAAGGAACGCAAAATCTGGGAACATAACACCGATATGACGGAAAACTAGGGCGGCAAGAGTGGAACAAAACACTAGGCGAGAGGCCGAGCCTTCCACCCTTTACCAAGTGTATAGATGCATTAAGATAACATGGCAATATAATGATATCCCAACAAGAAAATAATGTTCCAACAAGGAGCGGTCTCCAATCTTCACCTGCAACTAGCAACGCTATAAGAGGGGCTGAGCAAAGCGGTAACATAGCCAATCAACGGTTTGCTAGGACATGGTGGGTTAGAGGTTTGACATGGCAATTTGGGAGGCTTGCAAGCAAGTGGTAGGCATTGTAGCATTGGCATAGCAAAAGAGCGAGCATATAGCAAAGCAAAGATAGTAGTGATTTCGAGGGTATGATCATCTTGCCTGCAAAGTTGTCAGAGTTGACTGGATCCTCGAAAGCAAACTCAACGGGCTCCTCGTTAGCGAACTCGTCTCCCGGATCTACCCAAACAAGACAAACAAGCAAACGGAGCACAATCAACCACGTGCAAGGATAAACATATGATGCAAAGATGGTATGCTATGCGGGATGCGACGCGGGATGCATATGCAAGATTTGACAAGGGATGCAAGAACCTGGCCTAAACTTGGAAAACCAAGTGTGTCACTGGAAAGATGAGATGAAATCACTTCAAAACAATATAAAGAACTCCGGAATCGGAGTTACAGTTTGGAAATGGCAAGCGATTCAAATATGACGCCGGTCTGCGATTTACAGCAAGTAGCCATCTAAATGCAACGAGATGAACATGCAACAGCACCCACCATGACAACAAAATACATGGCAGGGATGCATTCATGATGCTTAACAAAAGTCTAGCACTAAGCTACGACCAAAGCATCCATTAACAGGATCAAACAAGCATGGCAAAAATGCACATGGTAAACAGATCTCAGACTTACTGAAATTAACACTTGTCTGGAATTTCAGATTAGATAGCACTCTTCGGAGCAGCAAAACTACATGCTACAGGACCTGAACATGGCAAAGTAAAGCATGGCATGGAGGTACTCAAAGATCTTAACAAAAGTCCCTTAGTGACCTTGAGCCAAAAGGGATCTGAAAATACAATTGCAAGCATGTGAACATGGCAAAAACATAATTAGTACTCAGACTTAGTGAAAACTGGAGCATGCTGAAAACAGATATCAAGTAGGCATGTTTACGAGCTCGATGCACTCACTACAGAGCAAGTCATGACAAGCTAAGCATACACCCATCAATAAGACACAAAATGAAAGCTAGACATGGCAAGAACAATAGCATAGCATGCACGGATCAACTACAACATCATCGGCAAAATCGCTAACAAGTAGACAATCTATCCAGATTCACGAAGTAGCAAAAGTAGAGCTCGATTGGCTCAAGCTAGGTTGCTCCATAATTGCAAACAAAGGGATGGATGGATAGAGCACTAAAAGATTAACAAAACATCCTTACTGACCATCCTCAAAAGAGGCACGGATCACTAGTAAACAACATGAACATATGCCATCATGAGAAAAACAGATCAAGGACTTAGTGGAATTGCTAAGTCCCTGAAATCAGCATTACCAAGTGCCTCACTTTGGAATCTTGTTCTAGTCACCACACACATCACAAAAATACATGGGTTGCACCTCTAGAAAGATGGCAAAACCCTTAACAAAACATATGTAGAGCTCATGGGTGTATCATGCACACAATAATCGTGGGAAAAATGACAAATATCTAAATGGAGTAGCAGATCTGACAATTATCTCAAGTAGCACTCTTCTAACAGCATTTCGGGCATCAAGATGAACTCAAATGAAAATGATGCAATGGAATGAAATGATGTACTCTCTGAGACGAACATTTTGATATGCTATATGCCAAAAACGGAGCTACAGATGCGGAGATATAGCATGATGAACAGGAGCACATGAACTAGGGTTTCGGGCAAAAAGTCAACCGTCCCAATTCCTAGATCTGGATCTGGCACGGATTTCGAAGCAGCCCGCCGGAGTTACTATTCCCCGCCGGAGATGAAGCTCGCCGGAGGTCGAAGTTGAGGAAAGAGGGGCCGGATCCGGTGGTGGAGCTCGCCGAGGCGGCGCGGGCCGGCTATGGCCGGGGTCGGTGCGGTCGCCGAGACCCGCGGCGGCGAGGCGGTGATGGCCGCGGAGGACAGGACGAGCGGCGGTGTGCGGCGTCCCGCGGCAGCCATGTCGCCGGAGACGGTGATGGAGGCGGCGGCCGCTCGGGGAAGAAGGGCGCGGGGAGGCGCCCCGGCGGCGCGTGGCGGTTGGGCCTCGGGGGCCCGGTTTGGGCCTCCCGGGCCGGCGGCGGGGAAGTGGGCGCGGGCCACTTGGCGCCCGCTGATTCGCCGGAGGCGGCGGCGGGATTCGTCCTGTGGCGGGGCGGACGTGTCCGGTGGCGGCGGGCAATTTTTTTAGGGTTTAGGAGAGGGGATCCGTGAGTTTGGAGGAGGGGGTCTTTATATAGGCATAGGGGGAGCTAAGAGAGTCCAAATGAGGTGCGGTTTTTGGCCATGTGATCATGATCGAACGCTCTAGATGATGGAGATGGTTTTGGTGGGTTTTGGGCCAAAGTGGAGGGGTGTTGGGCTGCAACACACACGAGGCCTTTTCGGTCCCTCGGTTAACCGTTGGAGCATCAAATGAAGTCCAAATGGTACGAAACTTGACAGGCGGTCTACCGGTAGTAAACCAAGGCCGCTTGGCATGTCTCGGTCCAATCCGGAAATGTTTAATTCCGACTCATGAAAGAAAGGTAGAAAAGACCATCGGAGGATAACGAAGCACCGGAATGCAAAACGGACAATGGGGAAAATGCTCGAATGCATGAGATGAACACATATGCAAATGCAATGCACATGATGACATGATATGAGATGCATGACAATGACAACAACACACAGAGACAAAAACCCGAACCCAAGAAAATAAAATAACTTAACACCGGAAACGGCAAGAGTTGGAGTACAAATTGGGTAAGTTACATCCGAGGTGTTACAGCTTCGCCTAAGCAGTACAGCGATATGACCGAGGTCGATTATGGTGGAGGGGGGCACCACACACATCTAAAAGCAATTAACTTGTGTGTCCTAGGGTGACTCCCTACCCACGTATATAAAGGAGCAAGGGGGAGGCTGGCCGGCCCTAGTGGCGCGCCAAGGGAGGAGGTATCCTCCTCCTAGTAAGAATAGGATTACTCCTTTCCTGGTCCTAAAAGGAGGGGAAGGGGGAGTAAGGAAGGGAGAGTAAGAGGAGAAGGAAAGGGGAGCACACCCCCTCCCTAGTCCAATTCGGACTCCTTATAGGTAGGGGCGCGGCTGCCCCTTGTGGGCTGCCTCCCCTCTTCCCTATGGCCCATTAAGGCCCAACTTTCCCCAGGGGGGTTCCGGTAACCCTCCGGCACTCCAGTTTTCCCCGAAATCACTCGGAACACTTCCCATGTCCGAATATAGCCATCCAATATATCAATCATTATGTATAGACCATTTCGAGACTCCTCGTCATGTCTTTGATCATATTCGGGACTCCGAACTACATTCGATACATCAAAACAGATAAACTCATAATACCGATCGCCACTGAACGTTAAGCGTGCGGACCCTATAGGTTTGAGAAGTATGTAGACATGACCGAGATACATCTCTGGTCAATAACCAATAGCGGAACCTGGATGTTCATATTGGCTCCCACATATTCTACGAAGATCTTTATCGGTCAAACCTCATAACAACATATGTTGTTCCCTTTGTCATCGATATGTTATGTGCCCGAGATTCGATCATCGGTATCTGAATACCTAGTTCAATCTCATTACCCGCAAGTCACTTTACTCCTTCCGTAATGCAACATGCCGAAACTAACTCATTAGTCACATTGTGTGCAAGGCTTATAGTGATCTGCATTACCGAGAGGGCCTAGAGAAAGCTCTCTTATACACGGAGTGAAAAATCCTAATCTCGATCCATGCCACTCAACAAACACCATCGGAGACACCTATAGAGCATAGTTATAGTCACCCAGTTACGTTGTGACTTTTGATAGCACACTAAGTGTTCCTCCGGTATCCGGGAGTTGCATAATCTCATAGTCATAGGAACATATATAATTATGAAGAAAGTAGTAGCAACAAACTAAACGATCATCGTGCTAAGCTAACGGATGGGTCAAGTCAATCACATCATTCTCTAATGATGTGATCCTACTCATCAAATGACAACTGTTGTCCATGGCTAGGAAACTTTACCATCTTTCGGTAACGCGCTAGTCAAGTAGAGGCATACTAGTGAAACTTAGTTTGTCTATGAATTCACACATGTACTAAGTTTCCGGTTAATACAATTATAGTATGAATAATATACATTTATCATGATATAAGGAAGTAAATAATAACTTTATTATTGCCTCTAGGGCATATTTCCTTGAGTCTCCCACTTGTTCTATAGTCAATAATCTAGTTCACATCGTCATGTGATTTAGCATCAATAGTTCACATCTTTATGTGATTAGTTCACATATCCATGTGACTAATACCGAAAGGTTTTACTAGAGTCAATAATCTAGTTCACATCGCTATGTGATTAACACCCAAAGAGTGATCATGTTTTGCTTGTGAGAGAAGTTTAGTCTACGGGTCTGCAACATTCAGATCCATATGTATTTCACAAATTATTATGTCTACAATACTCTGCACGGAGCTACTCTAGCTAATTGTTCCCACTTTCAATATGTATCCAGATCGATACTTAGAGTCATCTAGATCGATATAAAAAGCATAAAATCGATGTAACTCTTTACGACGAACTCTTTTATCACCTCCATAACCGAGAAATATTTCCTTAGTCCTCTAAGGATAATTTTGACCGCTCTCCAGTGATCTACTCCTAGATCACTATTGTACTCCCTTGCCAGAATCATGCTAAGGTATACAATAGGACTGGTACACAACATATCATACTTTATAGAACATATGACTGAGGCATAGGGAATGGCTTTACATTCTCTTTCTATTTTCTACTATGGTCAGGTTTTGAGTCTTTACTCAACTTCACACCTTGCAACACAGGCAAGAACTCCTTCTTTGACTGTTCCATTTTGAACTACTTCAAAAAAAATTCAAGGTATGTACTCATTGAAAAAAATTATCAAGCGTCTTGATCTATCTCTATAGATCTTCATGCTCAATGTGTAAGCAGCTTAACCGAGGTCTTTCTTTGAAAAATCCTTATTCAAGTATCCTTTTATGCTATCCAGAAATTCAGTATCATTTCTGATAAACAATATGTCATCCACATATAATATGAGAAATGCTACAGAGCTCCCACTCACTTTCTTGTAAATACAGGCTTCTCCAAAAGTCTGTATAAACCTATATGATTTGATCAACTCATCAAAGCGTATATCCCAACTCCAAGATGCTTGCACCAGTCCATAGGTGGATCGCTGGAGCTTGCACACTTTGTTAGCACCTTTAGGATTGACAAAACTTTATTGTTGTATCATATACAACTCTTCTTTAAGAAATCCATTAAGGAATGCAGTTTTGACATCCATTTGCCAAATTTCATAAAATGTGGCAATTGCTAACATCATTCGGACAGACTTAAGCATCGCTACGAGTGAGAAAATCTCATCGTAGTCAACACCTTGATTTTGTCGAAAACCTTTTTGCGACAATTTGAGCTTTGTAGAAAGTAACACTACTATCAGCGCCCGTATTCCTCTTTAGGATCAATTTATTCTCAATGGCTCGCCAATCATTGGGCAAGTCAATCAAAGTCCATACATTGTTCTTTATACATGGATCCCATCTCAGATTTCATGGCCTTAAGCCATTTCGCGGAATCTGGGTTCATCATGGTCTAGTAACATGAATTCTAGAAAGGATTACTGTACCACTCTGGTGCGGACCACACTCTGGTTGTCCTGCGAGGTTTGGTAGTAACTTGATCTGAAGTTTTATGATCATCATCATTAGCTTCTTACTAATTGGTGTAGAAATCACTAGAAGTGATTTCTGTGATGAACTACTTTCCAATTCATGAGAAGGTACAATTACCTCATCAAGTTCTACATTCTTCCCACTCACTTCTTTCGAGAGAAACTTCTTCCCTAGAAAGGATCCACTCTTAGCAACAAAGGTCTTGCCTTTCGGATCTGTGATAGAAGGTGTACCCAACTATTCCTTTTGGGTATCCTATGAAGACGCACTTTTCTGATTTGGGTTTGAGCTTATTAGGCTGAAACTTTTTCACATAAGCATCACTACCCCAAACTTTAAGAAACGATAGCTTAGGTTTCTAGCCAAACCATAGTTCATACGATGTCGTCTCAACGGATTAGACGGTGCCCTATTGTAACACGCCGGATGTAACTTTCCCAATTTGTACTCCAACTATTGCCGTTTCCGGCGTTAAGTTATTTTATTTTCTCAGGTTCCGGTTTTTGCCTCCGTGTGTTGTTGTCGTTGTCATGCATCTCATATCATGTCATCATGTGCATTGCATTTGCATACGTGTTCATCTCATGCATTCGAGCATTTTCCCCGTTGTCCGTTTTGCATTCCGGTGGTCATTTCTAACTTTCTTTCGTGTGTGGGGATTAAACATTTCCGGATTGGACCGCGACTTGCCAAGTGGCCTTGGTTTACTACCGGTAGACCGCCTGTCAAGTTTCGTATCATTTGGACTTCGTTTGATACTCCAACGGTTATCTGAGGGACCGAAAAGGCCTCGTGTGTGTTGCAGCCCAACACCCCTTCAATTTGGCCCAAAACTCACCAAAACCTTCTCCATCATCTAGAGCATTCGATCACGATCGCGTGGCCAAAAACCGCACCTCATTTGGACTCTCCTAGCTCCTTCTACCTATAAAAAGGCATCCCCTTCCGAAATTCCGGAACAAATCCACCCTAACCTAGTCTCCTCCCACCTCTCGCCGACGGACACGTCCGATTCGGGCCGGACGTGTCCGCCACCGCCCACCGCCGCCACGTGTCAGCCGCCGACTCACCGAGCCGCACGCCCACTTCCCCGCCCGCCCGCTCGGCCCAGCCGGGGCCCCCGCGGCCCGAAGCCAAGCCGCCTTGCCCGCCCGAGCCGCGCTCGCCGGCGCTGCACCCCGCCGCCTGCCTCCTCGCCCCGACACCGACGCTGCGTCCCGCTACCCGCCACCAACAACGCCGGCCGACTCCGGCGCCGCAAGCCGCAGCCCCGCCGCTCGCCGCCTCGGCGCCGTCTGCCGCCTCCCGGAGCCAGATCCGGCCACCCCTGCCGGAGTCCGGCAGCTCTCCGGCCTCTCTCGCCGCGTTCGGGCCTCGCCGTCGTCGGAGAAGACGGATCCGGCCTCGACCCATCGGAGTTGACTTTTTCCGCGAGGTGGTTTTTCTTCAAAGTCCTCGAAATCCCAGATCCATGTGCTCCTGTTCATAGCCTCGTAACTTTGCATCGTAGCTCCGATTCATGCATATAGCATATCAAAATGTTCATCTCACAGAGTACATCATTTCATTCCATTGCATCATTTTCATTTGAGTTCATCTTGATGCCCGAGATGCTGTTACAAGAGGGCTACTTGAGATAATTGTCAGATCTGCTACTCCGTTTAGATATTTGTCATTTTTTGCCATGATTATTGTGTGCATGATATGCTCTTGAGTTCTACATATGTTTTGTTAAGGGTTTTGCCATCTTTCCAGAGGTGCAACCCATGTATTTTTTTGATGTGTGTGGTGACTAGCACGAGGTTGCAAAGTGGTGCACTTAGTAATTCTGTTTTCAGGGACTTAGCATTTCCACTGAGTCCTCTTTTGGGGATGATCAGTCAGGATGTTTTGTTAATATTGTAGTGCTCTATCCATCCATGTCTTTGTTTGCAATTATGGAGCACCCTAGCTTGAGTCAATTGAGCTCTACTTTTGCTACTTTGTGAATCTGGGCAGATTGCCAACTTGTTTGCAATTTTGCCGATGATGTTGTAGTTGATCCGTGCATGCCATGCTATTGTTCTTGCCATGTCTAGCTTGCATTTTGTGTACTCTTGATGGGTGTATGCTTACCTTATCATGACTTTCTCCGTAGTGAGTGCATCGAGCTTGTAAACATGCCTACTTGATATCTGTTTCAGCATGTGCCAGTTTTCACAAAGTCTGAAAACTGATTATGTTTTTGCTATGTTCACATGCTTGCAATTGTATTTTCTGATCCCTTTTGGCTCAAGGTCACTAAGGGACTTTTGTTAAGCTCTTTGAGTAGATCCATGCCATGCTTTACTTTGCCATGTTTAGGTCCTGTAGCATGTAGTTTTGTTGCTCCGAAGTGTGCTACCTGATCTGAAATTCTAGACAAGTGTTAATTTCACTAAGTCTGAGATCTGTTTACCATATGCATTTTTGCCATGCTTGTTTGAACCTGTTAATGGATGAATTGGCTGTAGCTTAGTTCTAGACTTTTTTTAAGCATCATGAATGCATCCCTGCCATGTATTTTTTGCCATATTTGGGTGCTGTAGCTTGTTCATCTCATTGCATTTAAATGGCTACTTGCTGTAAATCGCAGACCGGTGTCATACTTGAATCGCTTGCCATTTCCAAACCGTAACTCCGATTCCGGCGTTCTTTATATCGTTTTCAAGCGATTTCATCTCATATTTCCAGTGGAACACTTGGATTTACAAGTTGAGGCCAGGTTCATGCTTTTCTTGTCAAATCTTGCATATGCATCCTGCATCGCATCCCGCAGAGCATACCATCTTTGCATCATATTTTTTGATCCTTGCACGTGGTTGATTGTGTCCTTGTTGCTTGTTTGTCTTGTTTGGGTAGAGCCGGGAGTTTAGTTCGCTAACGAGGAGCCCGTTGAGTTTGTTTTCGAGGATCCAGTCAACTCTGACAACTGTGCAGGCAAGATGATCATACCCGCGAAATCACTACTATCTTTGTTATACTAGTCTGCTCGCTATTCTGCTATGCCAATGCTACGATGCCTACCACTTTCTCTCAAGCCTCCCAAATTGCCATGTCAAACCTCTAACCCACCATGTCCTAGCAAACCGTAGATTGGCTATGTTACCGCTTTGCTCAGCCCCTCTTATAGCGTTGCTAGTTGCATGTGAAGATTGGAGACCGTTCCTTGTTGGAACATTTATTTAATTGTTGGGATATCATTATATTATCTTGTTATCTTAATGCATCTATATACTTGGTAAAGGGTGGAAGGCTCGGCCTCTCGCCTAGTGTTTTGTTTCACTCTTGCCGCCCTAGTTTCCGTCATATCGGTGTTATGTTCCCGGATTTTGCGTTCCTTACGCGGTTGGGTTATAATGGGAACCCCTTGATAGTTCGCCTTGATTAAAGCTTTTCCAGCAATGCCCAACCTTGGTTTTACCATTTGCCACCTAGCCTCTTTTTCCCTTGGGTTTTCGGAGCCCGAGGGTCATCTTATTTTAAACCCCCCCCCCCGGGCCAGTGCTCCTCTGAGTGTTGGTCCAACTCGTCAGCTGCCAGTGGCTACCAGGGGCAACTCTGGGCTGGCCTACCGGAAGTTTGGTCAATCTGAGTTTGCCCTGAGAATGAGATATGTGCAGCTCCTATCGGGATTTGTCGGCACATTTGGGCAGTGTTGCTGGTCTTGTTTTAACCTGTCGATGTGTCTTGAAGAACGGAGATACCGAGTCTAATTGGAACGTCTTGGGAGGAGGTCTATTCCTTTGTTGACCATGAGAGCTTGTCATGGGCTAAGTTGGGACTCCCCTGCAGGGATTTGTACTTTCAAAAGCCATGCCCGCGGTTATGGGCAGATGGGAATTTGTTAATGTCCGGTTGTAGATAACTTGGACCTTAACTTAACTAAAATAAATCAACTGAGTGCGTTACCGTGATGGCCTCTTCTCGGCGGAATCCGGGAAGTGGACACGGTGTTGGAGTTATGTTTGCGCAGGTTGCTCTCTAGTTTCTCGCTCACGCTTTGCCTCCTCTTCTCGCTCTATTTTTTGAACAGGATAGCCACCATATTTGCTAGTCGCTTGCTGCAACTCCACTTATTTTACCTTGCCTTACCTATAAGCTTAAATAGTCTTGATTGCGAGGGTGCGAGATTGCTGAGTCCCTGTGGCTCACAGATTACTATTACACCAGATGCAGGGCCTGATGATTCCGCTCCAGGTGACGCGCTTGAGCTCAAGTGGGAGTTCGACGAGGACTCTCAATGTTACTATCTTTCCTTTCCTGATGATCAGTAGTGGCGCCCTGTTGGGGGTGATCGGGACCGTGTCGCATGTTGGGTTATCTTCTATTTTGGCGCCGTAGTCGGGCCATGAGCGTTTGGATGATGTAATGTTATTTATGTACTTGATTGACATGGCGAGTGTAAGCCAACTATGTATATCCCCTTTATGATTTATATTACATGGGATGTTGTGAAGATTGCCTAACTTGCGACATATGCCTTCAATGCGATTATGCCTCTAAGTCGTGCCTCGACACGTGGGAGATATAGTCGCATCGAGGGTGTTACAAGTTGGTAATAAGAGCCTTCCCCGACCTTAGGAGCCCCCATTGCTTGATCGTTTTTAGCGGCCGAGTTGTGTCTAGAAAAATGTTTTGAGTCATTTAGGAATTATATATCTGAGAGTTTAGGAATTCTTTTTTACTTCCCAGTCTCCTCATCGCTCTGGTAAGGCATCCTGACATAGAGTTTTGACTCTTCTCTTCTCAAATTTCACAAAAAAAAATTAGGATCACGCGGGTATCTTGGAATCGTTCCGATGGTTTTATGACGAGAACATTGTCTTGGTGCCTCCTATCAGGGGTTTTGTGGAAGTGTCCCGGGGAGTTGAGCTCTGAGGTGTTGTCGTCATAATTTTATCGTTGCAGTTCTGGAATACCTGAGTTTAGTACGCCGACATCAAAAATCTCTTTTATGCAATTCGTTGGTGAGATAACCTCGACGCCACCCAGTACTGGGGCGGGAGTTCGGGAGTATCGCCATAACTTGTATAACGGATGCTTTTCGAAGGTTGAGGTAGATGGTTTCCGAAGGTTTCTTGGTTATGTGTTGAAGGATGGATACAGCTGGATGTAGGATTTGCTAGTTTGGGTGAGTTATTATGCTTCCCCTGTATCCCCAACACCTGATTGCATAACCGGAAAGGTTCGGGAGTTTCATAGGTGGGAATTCTAGTAGCTCTAGTTCTTCTTCCACGGATATTGGTTTGAGATTGGGATTTCTTACCGATTATTCCTTCTTGATCCGTACCTTGTTGATTTATTTTTCTATCTAAATTCTACGTGGCTTCTCAATTTATGGATATGTGACCATTTCAAGAGGAATGCATTCGTTCATATTGTTCGGATGTGAAGACTATATGTTGCAATTTTCATTCTGTTGGATTCAGCTTCAATATTTGTCTATCAATGTGATAATGGATGTCAACCTCTTCAGGATGGCTCCTCCAATGCGCACGACTCTGAATCCTGATCCGCCAACACCTCCACCTCCTCCGGGGGCATGGCAAGCTGTGATGGCCGCAACCAATGCAAACACACAGTTGATCATGCAAATTCTCCAAGAGCGCAATCAAGGCAACCAAGGGAACCAAGGCAACAATCAGAATCACTTTGCTACACTCAACCAGTTCCTTGCTAACGGGCCAAAGACTTTGAGCAATTGTGCTGAGGCAACCGATGCTGACGATTGGCTTGTGGATCTCTGCAAGCATTTCGAGTGCAGTAACGTCAGGCCTGAGGACTTTGTCATGTTCGCTTCCTTCCAACTCAAAGATCAAGCTGCAGAATGGTCCCAGTAGTACAAGGATTCCAGAGCTCACCATATCCCTCAGAGCGTGGTTGAAAGCAAGCGTGAGGAATTCCGCAACCTGAAGCAAGGCTCTTTGTCTGTCTATGACTACAACAAGTTGTTTCAGAAGCTCGCCTGCTTTGCTAAGCAGGACGTCCCTAATGAGAAGAGCATGATATACCAGTTCAGGGGTGGTCCCAGAGAAGAAATTCAGCTAGCTCTTGTTCTCTTTGAGCCCTTGAGGTACGATGAGTTCTACAACATGGCACTAAAGCGAGAGGCCGCTCAACTGAGGTGTGATGTTTCCAAGAAGTGAGTCAGAGATGTTACTCCTTCTTCCTATACTCAAGTGGCCAAGCAGCAGAAGTATTGGCTTCCTCCTCCTCCGTTCCGTCAGCCGTATCAGCAGAAGAGCAAAGGTGGCAGTGGATCTTCCCACCCACCCAACCCTGGCTTTCAGAACAAGACTTCGTCTCAAGCTCCAAGATCGAGTGCTCCGTACCACCGTCCACTTTCAAAGGTCACGTGCAACAAGTGCCAATAGAAGGGTCACTATGCCAACAAGTGTCTCAACCAGAGACGTCTTCCTCCTCCTCCTGTCAGATCGGCAAGTACAGCTGTTGTCAAGCATAACCCCAAGCACACCAAGGTCAACTTGATGAATGCAGCTCAGGCAGAGGATTCGTCAGATGTCATCATGGGTAACCTTCCTGTTAACGATGTTCCCGCAAAAGTTCTTTTTGATACTGGTGCATCTCGTTGTTTCATCTCGAAGCCTTTTGCATCTAGGCATGAGTTGTCCTCCCAAGTTATCCATAAACCATTAGCATTTGTCTCTCCGGGTAAATTTTTGCTCGCTAACCACGAGATTCCGGATATTTCTATCATGATGGGTGATTTCAAGTTTCTGGCTTCTCTAATGGTTCTTGGTAACTCGCATATTGATCTTATTCTCGGAATGGATTGGCTTTCTAAGCACAAGGCTCAGCTTGATTGTGCAGCCAGGCAGATTCAGTTGACTCATTCGTCTGAGGATGTAATTGTCTTTGCCGCTCGGGATAATACCATCCGTCTGTTTTCTCTCAATGAGAAGGTGAACTCGATGCCATCTCGCAAATTCCAGTCATTTGCGAATATCAAGACGTCTTTCCAGAAGAGCTTCCAGGAATGCCTCCACACCGGCCAGTTGAATTCGTCATTGATCTTGAGCCTGGCACGGAACCTGTGTGCAAGCGTCCTTACAAGCTCGGACCTGAAGAGTTGAAGGAGCTGAAGAAGCAACTCGATATTCAAGAGAAAATGGGTCTCATCCGGCCTAGTTCTTCTCCGTGGGGTTGTGGTGTTCTTTTTGTGAAGAAGAAGGATGGAACGGACCGACTTTGTGTTGATTTTCGTCCATTGAACAAGAAGACCATCAAGTACAAATATCCACTTCCCAACATCAATGAACTGTTCGAACAACTCAAAGGTGCTCAAGTATTCTCCAAGCTTGATCTTCGTATGGGTTATCATCAGATTCGAATCCGTGAGCAAGATATTCCCAAGACGGCTTTCAGGACAAGCTATGGTTCATATGAATACACTGTCATGTCTTTTGGCCTCGTCAACGCTCCTCCGACGTTCTCTCGCATGATGAACTTCATCTTCAACGCCTACACCAATGACTTCATTTTGGTCTATCTTGACGACATTCTGGTTTTCTCGAAGAACAAGGAAGATCATGCCAAGCATTTGCGTTTGGTGCTTGATAAGTTGAGGGAACACCAGTTCTATGCCAAGTTCTCCAAGTGCGAATTTTGGCTCGATGAGGTTCTTTATCTTGGTCATATCATCTCTGCCAAGGGCATTGCCGTGAATCCTGAGATGGTGTCTGCAATTGTGAATTGGGAACCTCCTCACAACGTGAAGCAACTCCGAAGCTTCCTCGGTCTCGCAAGCTATTGGCGAAGATTTGTTGAAAACTCTTCTAAGATCGCAAAGCCTCTCTCAAATCTTCTCCAGAAGCACGTCAAGTACGTTTGGTCTCTAGAGTGTGACATTGCTTTCAACACTTTGAAAGAGAAATTGATCACTGCTCCAGTTCTCACTCCACCTGATGAATCCAAGCCGTACGATGTCTTTTGTGATGCCTCTCTCCAAGGTCTTGGCGCAGTTTTGATGCAAGAGAAGAAAGTTGTTGCTTATACCTCTCGCCAGTTGAAGCCTAATGAGAAGAACTACCCCACTCATGATCTCGAGTTGGCGGCAGTTGTGCATGCTCTTTTGACTTGGAGACATCTCTTATTGGGAAGAAAAGTGGACATTCTCACTGATCACAAGAGTCTCAAGTACATCTTCACTCGGCCTAATCTCAACCTTAGGCAAACTCGATGGGTCGAAATGATTCAATAGTATAATCCGAGTATCGAGTATACTCTAGGCAAGGCCAATGTGATTGCACGCATTGAGCAGGAAAGCTTACTGCAATAGTCTGATTCTCAAGCCTTATCAACCCGAGCTTTGTGAAGCTTTCCACAAACTTAATCTGCAAGTTGTTCCTCAAGGTTTCCTCGCCAACCTTCAAGTCTCTCCTACCTTGGAAGACCAGATTCCCCAAGCTCAGCTTCTTGATGCTATGGTGAAAAAGGTGAAGATTGGGATTGCCAAGAGTCAACCCAAGTACAAGTGCTACCGCCTTGACGACAAGGATACTCTCTTCTTCGAGGATCGTATTGTCGTACCCAAAGGTGACCTTCGTAAAGTGATCATGATCGAAGCTCACAATTCTCTCCTCTCCATCCACCCTGGGAGTCCGAAGATGTATCAGGACCTCAAGCAGGCTTATTGGTGGACTCGAATGAAGCGCGAGATTGCTCAATTCGTGAATGAATGTGATGTCTACAGAAGAGTGAAGGCAGAACACCAAAGGCCAGCTGGTCTCCTCCAACCTCTTGCCATTCCAGAATGGAAGTTTGACCACATTGAGATGGACTTCGTGACTGGGTTTCCAAAGTCCAAGCGTGGCAATGATGCTATATTCGTTGTCATCGACAAACTCACCAAAGTGGCTCACTTTCCGCCTATCAAAGAGTCGATCACTGCAGCTCAATTGGCGGAAATCTATACCTTCGTATTGTCTCTCTGCACGGTATTCCACAAGTGATCTCTTCAGACCGTGGAAGCATCTTTACCTCAAAGTTTTGGATTCTTTTCAGAAGGCCATGGGCACCAACATCCGCTTCAGCACAACTTTCCATCCTCAAACTAGCGGTCAAGTCGAGCGTGTCAACCAGATTCTTGAAGATATGCTCAGGGCTTGTGTGATCTCCTTCGGCATGAAGTGGGAGGATTGTCTTCCTTATGCTGAATTCTCCTACAACAACAGTTTTCAAGCAAGTTCGGGCAAGGTCCCATTTGAAATTTTGTATGGCAGGAAGTGCCGTACCCCTCTCAACTGGTCCGAAACCGGTGAACGTCAGCTTTTGGGCAATGACTTAATCACAGAGGCAGAGGAAATGTGCAAAGTCATTCGAGATAACCTCAAAGCAGCCCAATCCCGCCAGAAGAGCTACTATGATAGTAAGCACCGTGATTTGGCTTTCGAGATCGGAGATCATGTTTACCTCCGCGTCTCTCCTATGAAAGGTACTCGTCGCTTCAGTATCAAAGGGAAGCTTGCCCCCAGATACGTGGGACCTTTCAAGATTGTCAGCAAGAGAGGCGACCTCGCCTATCAACTCGAGCTTCCTTCAAACTTTGCAAATGTTCATGACGTGTTCCATGTCTCTCAGCTCCGAAAGTGCTTCAGGACTCCTGACCGCACCATCAACTTCGAGGACATTGAGCTCCAAGAAGATCTCTCCTACCGTGAGCACCCAGTTGCTATTCTTGAAGAGACTAAACGCAAGACTCGCAACAAGTCAATCAAATTTCTCAAAGTCAAGTGGTCACACCATTCCGACCATGAAGCTACCTGGGAACGCGAGGATCACCTCCGTTCTGAGTACCCGGCGTTCTTTCAGTCCTAGATCTCGGGACGAGATCCTTTCGTAGTGGTGGAGTGTTGTAACACCCCGGATGTAACTTTCCCAATTTGTACTCCAACTCTTGCCGTTTCCGGCGTTAAGTTATTTTATTTTCTCGGGTTCGGGTTTTTACCTCTGTGTGTTGTTGTCGTTGTCATGCATCTCATATCATGTCATCATGTGCATTGCATTTGCATACGTGTTCATCTCATGCATTCGAGCATTTTCCCAGTTGTCCGTTTTGCATTCCGGCGCTTCGTTCTCCTCCGGTGGTCATTTCTAACTTTCTTTCATGTGTGGGGATTAAACATTTCCGGATTGGACCGAGACTTGCCAAGCGGCCTTGGTTTACTACCGGTAGACCGCCTGTCAAGTTTCGTATCATTTGGACTTCGTTTGATACTCCAATGGTTATCCGAGGGACCGAAAAGGCCTCGTGTCTGTTGCAGCCACCCCTTCAATTTGGCCCAAAACCCACCAAAACCTTCTACATCATCTAGAGCATTCGATCACGATCGCGTGGCCGAAAACCGCACCTCATTTGGACTCTCCTAGCTCCTTCTACCTATAAAAAGGCATCCCCTCCCGAAATTCCGGATCAAATCCATCCTAACCTAGTCTCCTCCCACCTCTCGCCGACGGACATGTCCGATTCGGGCCGGACGTGTCCGCCACCGCCCGCTGCCGCCATGTGTCAGCCACCGACTCGCCGAGCCGCGCGCCCACTTCCCTGCCGGCCCGCTCGGTCCCGCCGGGGCCCCCGCGGCCCGAAGCCAAGCAGCCTCGCCCGCCCGAGCCGCGCTCGCCGGCGCTGCGCCCCGCCGCCTGCCTCCTCGCCCCGACGCCGGTGCTGCCTCCCGTCGCCTGCCGCCATCAACGCCGGCCGACTACGGCGCCGCAAGCGGCCGCCTCGCCACTCTCCGCCTCGGCGCCGTCTGCCGCCTCCCGGAGCCAGATCCGGCCGCCCCCGCCGGAGTCCGGCCGCTCCCCGGCCTCCCTCGCCGCGTTCGGGCCTCGCCGTCGCTGGAGAAGACGGATCCGGCCTCGACCCGTCGGAGTTGACTTTTTCCGCGAGGTGGTTTTTCTTCCAAGTCCTCGAAATCCCAGATCCATGTGCTTCTGTTCATAGCCTCGTAACTTTTCATCCGTAGTTCTGATTCATGCATATAGCATATCAAAATGTTCACCTCAGAGAGTACATCATTTCATTCCATTGCATCATTTTCATTTGAGTTCATCTTGATGCCCGAGATGCTGTTAGAAGAGGGCTACTTGAGATAATTGTCAGATCTGCTACTCCGTTTAGATATTTGTCATTTTTTGCCATGATTATTGTGTGCATGATATGCTCTTGAGTTCTACATATGTTTTGTTAAGGGTTTTGCCATCTTTCCAGAGGTGCAACCCATGTATTTTTGTGATGTGTGTGGTGACTAGCACGATCTTGCAAAGTGGTGCACTTAGTAATTCTGTTTTCAGGGACTTAGCATTTCTACTAAGTCCTTGAGCTGTTTATCTCATGTGGCCATATGTTCATGTTGTTTCCTAGTGTTCCTTGCCTCTTTTGGGGATGATCAGTAAGGATGTTTTGTTAATCTTGTAGTGATCTATCCATCCATGTCTTTGTTTGCAATTATAGAGCACCCTAGCTTGAGTCAATCGAGCTCTACTTTTGCTACTTTGTGAATCTGGACAGATTGCCAACTTGTTTACAATTTTGCCGATGATGTTGTAGTTGATCCGTGCATGTCATGCTATTGTTCTTGCCATGTCTAGCTTGCATTTTGTGTACTCTTGATGGGTGTATGCTTAGCTTGTCATGAATTGATCCGTAGTGAGTGCATCGAGCTCGTAAACATGCGTACTTGATATCTGTTTCAGCATGTGCCAGTTTTCACTAAGTCTGAAAACTGATTATGTTTTTGCTATGTTCACATGCTTGCAATTGTATTTTCTGATCCCTTTTGGCTCAAGGTCACTAAGGGACTTTTGTTAAGCCCTTTGAGTAGCTCCATGCCATGCTTTACTTTGCCATGTTCAGGTCCTGTAGCATGTAGTTTTGTTGCTCCGAAGTGTGCTACCTGATCTGAAATTCCAAACAAGTGTTAATTTCACTAAGTCTGAGATCTGTTTGCCATATGCATTTTTGCCATGCTTGTTTGAACCTGTTAATGGATGAATTGGCCGTAGCTAAGTGCTAGACTTTTGTTAAGCATCATGAATGCATCCCTTCCATGTATTTTGTTGCCATGTTTGGGTGTTGTAGCTTGGTCATCTCATTTCATTTAGATGGCTACTTGCTGTAAATCGCAGACCGGTGTCATATTTGAATCGCTTGCCATTTCCAAACCGTAACTCCGATTCCGGCGTTCTTTATATTGTTTTCAAGCGATTTCATCTCATCTTTCCAGTGGAACACTTGGATTTCCATGTTGAGGCCAGGTTCATGCTTTCCTTGTCAAATCTTGCATATGCATCCTGCATCGCATACCGTAGAGCATACCATCTTTGCATCATATTGTTTGATCCTTGCATGTGGTTGATTGTGTCCTTGTTTCTTGTTTCTCTTGTTTGGGTAGCGCCAGGAGACGAGTTCGCTAACGAGGAGCCCGTTGAGTTTGCTTTCGAGGATCCAGTCAACTCTGACAACTGTGCAGGCAAGATGATCATACCCTCGAAATCACTACTATCTTTGTTATGCTAGTCTGCTCTCTCTTTTGCTATGCCAATGCTACGATGCCTACCACTTGCTCTCAAGCCTCACAAATTGCCATGTCAAACCTCTAACACACCATGTCCTAGCAAACCGTTGATTGGCTATGTTACCGCTTTGCTCAGCCCCTCTTATAGCGTTGCTAGTTGCAGGTGAAGATTGGAGACCGTTCCTTGTTGGAACATTTATTTACTTGTTGGGATATCATTATATTATCTTGTTATATTAATTCATCTATATACTTGGTAAAGGCTGGAAGGCTCGGCCTCTTGCCTAGTGTTTTGTTCCACTCTTGCCGCCCTAGTTTCCGTCATATCGGTGTTATGTTCCCGGATTTTGCGTTCCTTACGCGGTTGGGTTATAATGGGAACCCCTTGATAGTTCGCCTTGATTAAAGCTTTTCCAGCAATGCCCAACCTTGGTTTTACGATTTTCCACCTAGCCTCTTTTTCCCTTGGGTTTCCGGAGCCCGAGGGTCATCTTATTTTAAACCCCCCTGAGCCAGTGCTCCTCTGAGTGTTGGTCCAACTCGTCAGCCGCCGGTGGCTACCAGGGGCAACTCTGGGCTGGCCTACCGGAAGTTTGGACAATATGAGTGTGCCCTGAGAACAAGATATGTGCAGCTCCTATCGGGATTTGTCTGCACATTCGGGCGGTGTTGCTGGTCTTGTTTTAACCTGTCGAAGTGTCTTGAAGAACCGAGATACCGAGTCTGATCGGAACGTCTTGGGAGGAGGTCTATTCCTTCGTTGACCGTGAGAGCTTGTCATGGGCTAAGTTGGGACTCCCCTGCAGGGATTTGAACTTTCGAAAGCCGTGCCTGCGGTTATGGGCAGATGGGAATTTTTTAATGTCCGGTTGTAGATAACTTGAACCTTAACTTAACTAAAATGAATCAACTGAGTGTGTTACCGTGATGGCCTCTTCTCGGCGGAATCCGGGAAGTGGACACAGTGTTGAAGTTATGTTTGCGCAGGTTGCTCTCTAGTTTCTCGCTCGCGCTTGGCCTCCTCTTCTCGCTCTCTTTTGCGAACAGGATAGCCACCATATTTGCTAGTCGCTTGCTGCAGCTCCACTTATTTTACCTTGCCTTACCTATAAGCTTAAATAGTCTTGATCGCGAAGGTGCGAGATTGCTGAGTCCCTGTGGCTCACAGATTACTATTACACCAGATGCAGGGCCTGATGATTCCGCTCTAGGTGACGCGCTTGAGCTCAAGTGGGAGTTCGACGAGGACTCTCAACGTTACTATGTTTTCTTACCTGATGATAAGTAGTGGCGCCCTGTTGGGGGTGATCGGGACCGTGTCGCATGTTGGGTTATCTTCTATTTTGGCGCCGTAGTCGGGCCATGAGTGTTTGGATGATGTAATGTTATTTATGTACTTGATTGACGTGGCGAGTGTAAGCCAACTATGTATCTCCCCTTTATGATTTATATTACATGGGATGTTGTGAAGATTGCCTAACTTGCGACCTATGCCTTCAATGCGATTATGCCTCTAAGTCTTGCCTCGACACATGGGAGATATAGTCGCATTGAGGGTGTTACACCTATTTAACACGAATGTAGCTGTCTCTAATGCATAACCCCAAAATGATAGTGGTAATTCGGTAAGAGACATCATAGATTGCACTATATCCAATAAAGTACGGTTATGATGTTCGGACACACCATTATGCTGTGGTGTTCCAGGTGGCATGAATTTGTGAAACTATTCCACATTCTTTTAGTTGAAGACGAAACTCGTAACTCAAATATTCGTCTCCGCGATCAGATCGTAGAAACTATATTTTCTTGTTACAATGATTTTCCACTTCACTCTGAAATTCTTTGAACACTTCAAATGTTTCAGACTTATGTTTCATCAAGTAAATATACCCATATCTTCTCAAATCATCTCTGAAGGTCAGAAAATAATGATACCCGCCGCGAGCCTCAACATTCATCAGACCGCATACATCAGTACATATTATTTCCAATAAGTCAGTTGCTCGCTCCATTGTTCCGAAGAACGGAGTTTTAGTCACCTTGCCCATGAGGCATGGTTCGCAAGTACCAAGTGATTCATAATCAAGTGATTCAAGGTCCATCAGAATGGAGTTTCTTCATGTGCTTTACACCAATATCACCCAAACGGCAGTGCCACAAATAAGTTGTACTGTCATTATTAATTTTGCATCTTTTGGCTTCAATATTATGATTAAGTGTATCACTATGATCGAGATTCAACAAACCATTTATATTGAGTGTATGACCATAGAAGGTTTTATTCATGTAAATAGAACAATAATTATTTTTTGACTTAAATGAATAACCATATTGCAATAAACATGATCCAATCATATTCATGCTCAATGCAAATGCCAAATAACATTTATTTTAGGTTCAACACTAATCCCGAAGGTAAAGGGAGTGTGCGATGGTGATCTTATCAACCTTGGAATCACTTCCAACACACATCATCACCTCGCCCATAACTAGTCTCTGTTTATTTTGCAACTCCCGTTTCGATTTACTACTCTTAGCAACTGAACAAGTATCAAATACCGAGGGGTTTTTATAAACACTAGTAAAGTACACATCAATAACATGTATATCCAATATACTTTGTTCAGTATGCCATCCTTCTTATCCGCCAAGTATCTAGGGCAGTTCCACTTCTAGTGACCATTTCCTTTGTTGTAGAAGCACTCAGTTTCAGGCTTGGGTATAGCTTTGGGCTTCTTCATGGGAGTGGCAACACGCAAGATCTATCATGGTGATGCATAGCAACGAGAGGGGAAGAGTGTTGTCTGTGTATCCTCGTAGACCCTAAGCAGAAGCGTTATGACAACGCGGTTGATCTACTCGTACGTCTTCACGATCCGACCAATCCTAGTACTGAAAGTACGGCACCTCCGCGATCTGCACACGTTCCGCTCTGTGACGTCCCACAAACTCTCGATCCAGCTGAGTGTCGAGGGAGAGCGTCGTCAGCACGACGGCGTGATGATGGTAATGATGAAGCTACCATCGCAGGGCTTTGCCTAAGCACCACTATGATATAACCGAGGTGGATTATGGTGGAGGGGGGCACCGCACACGGCTAAAAGCAATCAACTTGTGTGTCCTAGGGTGGCCCCTGCTCCCGTATATAAAGGAGCAAGGGGGAGGCCAGCCGGCCCAAGTGGCGCGCCAAGGGAGGAGGAATCCTCCTCCTAGTAGGAGTAGGATTCCTCCTTTCCTTGTCCTACTAGGAGGGGAAGGGGAAGGAAGGAAGGGAGAGGAACAGGAGAAGGAAAGGGGGGCGCCCCCTCCCTAGTCCAATTCGGACTCCCTATAGGGAGGGGGCGCGGCTTCCCCTTGTGGGCTGCCTCCCTTCTTCCCTATGGCCCATGAAGGCCCAACCTTCCCCGGGGGGTTCCGGTTACCCTCCGGCACTCCGCATTTTCTCCGAAATCAGTCGGAACACTTCCGGTGTCCGAATATAGCCGTCCAATATATCAATCTTTATGTCTCGACCATTTCGAGACTCCTCGTCATGTTCATGATCATATTCGGGACTCCGAGCTACCATCGGTACATCAAAACACATAAACTCATAATGCCGATCGTCACCGAATGTTAAGCGTGCGGACCCTACGGGTTCAAGAACTATGTAGACATGACCGAGGCACATCTTCGGTCAATAAACAATAGCGGAACCTAGATGTTCATATTGGCTCCCACATATTATACGAAGATCTTTATCGGTCAAACCGCATAACAACATACGTTGTTCCCTCTGTCATCGGTATGTTACTTGCCCGAGATTCGATCATCGGTATCTCAATACCTAGTTCAATCTCATTACCGGCAAGTCTCTTTACTCGTTCTGTAATGCAACATCCCGTAACTAACTCATTAGTAGCTTTGCTTGCAAGGCTTATAGGGATGTGCATTACCGAGAGGGCCCAGAGATACCTCTCCGATACATGGAGTGACAAATCCTAATCTAGATCTATGCCAACTCAACAAACACCATCGGAGACACCTATAGAGAATCTTTATAGTCACCCAGTTGCATTGTGATGTTTGATAGCACACTAAGTGTTCCTCCAGTATCCGGGAGTTGCATAATCTCGTAGTCATTGGAACATGTATAAGTTATGAAGAAAGCAATAGCAACAAACTAAACGATCATCGTGCTAAGGTAACAGATGGGTCAAGTCAATCACATCATTCTCTAATGATGTGATACCATTCATCAAATGACAACTCTTGTCCATGTCTAGGAAACTTAACCATCATTGGTTAACGAGCTAGTCAAGTAGAGGCATACTAGCTAGTGACACTTAGTTTGTCTATGTATTCACAAATGCACTAAGTTTCCGGTTAATACAATTCTGGCATGAATAATAAACATTTATCATGATATAAGGAAATAAATAATAACTTTCTTATTGCCTCTAGGGCATATTTCCTTGACACCAACCCCTCTAACACTCTAGCTCTCTCTCTCCCAACCTTATTTCTCTCCTACACATATGCATGGATGCCGATCAATCTCCCTCAATACATAAGGTAGGCCTCTCTAGTCATCCACACATATACCAGCCATTGTACCTCTATAGTTAGGTCTCTGCCCCCCACCCCACCCCCCACACACACACTGATACTCGAGCGATGTAGGTAGGTATCCATGCCAGACAGACAAACTGCACCTGTCCCCTCTCATGTTCTAGTAGGCCAGCCAACCTATATCTTTGACATGGGCACACACAAAATTGATGGCACTCTTTATCTATCTCGCACACACACACACACACCCTTCATCCCTCTCTTCGATTCTATGCATACCTCATGCCGATGATACCTCCACTCTCTTCTCGTGGACCGCCCCCTCTATATATATATATATGATATATCTAGGTGTCCTTGGAAACCATGGTCAGCTATGGGGCCATGAGCCCCTTGTGGTTCGGCGGGGGGATGAGCATGTTGCACAAAGAGGGGAGAAGCATAGCGCAACATAGCACAGATCACACGGGAAGATTTACCCAGGTTTGTGTCGCCACGAGGCGTAAAACCCTAATCCAACTTTGGTGGATTGATGATGGATTGTGGTGGAAAATGTGGTTCCCTCGACTAGCAGGTTTGCCTTTGGGCGAGAGTGGCTATGCGCGTATGAGTATGTAAGGGTCTGAATCCTTTCTATGGTTCCCATCGGCCTCCTTTTATAGATCAAGGGGTCACCACAGTGGCAAATCGGTCATTATGTACTGATTAGATAGCAAGTAGTGCTATCATACCTAACTCTGCAGGCGGGACAGAGTGCATTAAATGTGTTGCTTAGTGTCACATCACGGTATGCCCAGCAAGCCTTGCCGGGCTGTTTTGCCAGCTTCGCGCCTGCCTGTTTGACACCACCCTGGACGGGTATTATTTGGAGATTATTCCTACAGGAAGTGGCCGCCATGTGGCAAGAAATAGCCACTAAGTCACCTGGGGGCTTGACACCACACCGATCGGTGACCTGTGTCGTTGTGAGGTGGAGGTGTGAAGCCTTGGCGGGGTAGTTCTCCTTTGCTATGCCCGGCCTTTGCTGTGCCCGGCAGGCCTGCCGGGGCAGTTTGGAGGCTTGTCTTCGGGGCAACCTCGACCTCGCCAGGCTCACGTGCCAAGCATGGGAGGTATTTGTTGGGAAACATAGTAATTTAAAAAAAAATCCTACGCACACACAAGATCATGGTGGTGCATAGCAATGAGAGGGAAGAGTGCAGTCCACGTACCCTCGTATACCATTAAGCGGAAGCATTATAACAAAGTGGTTGATGTAGTTGTACGTCTTCATGATCGACCGATCCTCAGCACCGAACGTACGACACCTCCGCATTCAGCACATGTTCAGCTCAGTGACGCCCCGCGAACTCACAACCCAGTAGAGCTCAAGGGAGAGTTTTGTCAACACGACGGTGTGGTGACGATGTTGATGAAGCTACCGTCGCAGGGCTTTGCCTAAGCACCACTACGATATAACCGAGGTGGATTATGGTGGAGGGGGGCACCGCACACTGCTAAGAGATCAACAGATCAATTGTTGTGTGTCCAAGGGGTGCTCCCTCCCCGTGTATAAAGGAGGGAGAGGAGGAGGGGCGGCCAAGGAGGAGGCGCGCCCAAGGGGGGCAATCCTACTCCAAGTAGGATTCCCCACTCTTTCCTAGTCCTAGTAGGAGAGGGGAAGGAAGGGGAGAAGAAGAAGAAGGAAAGCGGGGCGGCCCCTAGTCCAATTCAGTTTGGGCTAGGGGGGCCGCGCGCCCCTAGCTGGCCGCATCTCCTCTTCCTCCACTTGGGCCCATAAGGCCCAATAACCCCCCGGGAGGTTCCGGTAGCCTCCCGGTTCTTCGGTATTCATCTGATAACCCCCAGAACTCATCCGGTGTCCTAATATAACGTTCCAATATATCGATCTTTACGTCTCGACCATTTCGAGACTCCTCATCATGTCTGTGATCATATCTGGGACTCCAAACTACATTCGGTACAACAAAACACAAAAACCCATAATACCAATTGTCACAGAACTTTAAGCGTGCGGACCCTACGGGTTCGAGAACTATGTAGACATGACCGAGACACGTCTCCAGTCAATAACCAATAGCGGAACTTGGATGCTTATATTGGTTCCTACATATTCTATGAAGTTCTTTATCAGTCAAACCACATAACAACCTACGTTGTTGCCTTTGTCATCGGTATGTTACTTGCCCGAGATTCGATCATCGGTATCTTAATACCTAGTTCAATCTCGTTATCGGAAGTCTCACTTACTCGTTCCATAATACAACATCCCGCAACTAACTCATTAGTCACATTGCTTGCAAGGCTTATAGTGATGTGCATTACCGAGAGGGCTTAGAGATACCTCTCCGACAATCGGAGTCACAAATCCAATTGTTGATCTATGCCAACTCTACGAACACCATCGAAGACACCTGTAGAGCACCTTTATAATCACCCAGTTATGTTCTGACGTTTGGTAGCACATAAGGTGTTCCGCCGGTATTCGGGAGTTGCATAGTCTCATAGTCATAGGAACATGTATAAGTCATGAAGCAAGCAATAGCAGTAAACTTAAACGATCGAGTGCTAAGCTAACGAAATGGGTAAAGTCAATCACATCATTCTCCTAATGATGTGATCCCATTGATCAAATAAAAACTCATTTCTATGGCTAGGAAACTTAACCATCTTTGATCAATGAGCTAGTCAAGTAGAGGCATACTAGCGACACTATGTTTGTCTATGTATTCACACATGTATTATGTTTGTGGTTAATACAATTTTAGCATGAATAATAAACATTTATCATGAAATAAGGAAATACATAATAACTTTATTATTGCCTCTAGGGCATATTTCCTTCAGTCTCCCACTTGCACTAGAGTCAATAATCTAGATTATACAGTAATGATTCTAACACCCATGGAGTCTTGGTGCTGATCATGTTTTGCTCGTGGAAGAGGCTTAGTCAGCGGGTCTGCAACATTCACATCCGTATGTATCTTGCATATATCTATGTATCCCACCTGGACTTGATCCCGGATGGAATTGAAGCGTCTCTTGATGTGCTTGGTTCTCTTGTGAAATCTGGATTCCTTTGCCAAGGCAATTGCACCAGTATTGTCACAAAAGTTTTTCATTGGACCCGATGCACTAGGTATGACACCAAGATCGGATATGAACTCCTTCATTTCCTGCTTCCGAAGCAGTTATGTACCCCGCTTCACACGTAGATCCCACCACGACGCTTTGTTTACAACTACTCCAATTGACAGTTCCACCATTCAATATAAACACATATCCGGTTTTTGATTTAGAATCGTCCGGATCAGTGTCAAAGCTTGCATCGACGTAACCATTTATGACAAGCTCTTTGTCACCTCCATAAACGAGAAACATATCCTTAGTCCTTTTCAGGTATTTTAGGATGTTCTTGACCGCTGTCCAGTGATCCACTCCTGGATTACTTGGGTACCTCCCTGCTAATCTAATAGCAAGGCACACATCATGTATGGCACACAGCATTGCATACATGATAGAGCCTATGGTTGAAGCATAGGGAACAATTTTCATTTTCTCTCTATCTTCTGCAGTGGTCGAGCATTGAGTGTTAGTCAACTTCACACCTTGTAACACAGGCAAGAACCCTTTCTTAGCTTGATCCATTTTGAACTTCTTCAAAACTTTATCAAGGTATGTGCTTTGTGAAAGTCCAATTCAGCGTCTTGATCCATCTCTATAAATCTTGATGCCCAATATATAAGCAGCTTCACCAAGGTCTTTCATTGAAAAACTCTTATTCAAGTATCCTTTTATGCTATCCAGAAATTCTATATCATTTCCAATGAACAATATGTCATACACATATAATATTAGAAATGCTAACAGAGCTCCCACACACTTTCTTGTAAATACAGGCTTCTCCAAACGTCTGTATAAAACCATATGCTTTGGTCACACTATCAAAATGTTTATTCCAACTCCGAGTGGCTTGCACCAGTCCATAAATGGATCGCTGGAGCTTGCACACTTTGTTAGTACCCTTTGGATCGATAAAACCTTCAGGTTGCATCATATACAACTCTTCTTCCAAAAATCCATTCAAGAATGCAGTCTTTACATACATTTGCCAAATTTCATAATCACAAAATGTGGCAATTGCTAACATGATTCGGACGGACTTAAGCATCACTACGGGTGAGAAGGTATCATCGTATTCAACTCCTTGAACTTGTCGAAAACCTTTTGCAACAAGTCGAGCTTTGTAGACAGTAACATTACCGTCAATGTCAGTCTTCTTCTTGAAGATCCATTTATTCTCGATGGCTTGCCAATCATTGGGCAAGTCAACCAAAGTCCACACTTTGTTCTCATACATGGATCCCATCTCATATTTCATGGCTTCAAGCCATTTTGTGGAATCTGGGCTCATCATCACTTCCTCATAGTTCGTACGTTCGTCATGGTCAAGTAACTTGACCTCTAGAACAGGATTACCATACAACTCTGGTGCGGATCTTACTTTGGTTGACCTACGAGGTTCAGTAGTAACTTGATTTGAAGTTTCATGATCATTATCATTAGCTTCCTCACTAATTGGTGTAGGTGTCACAGGAACCGGTTTCTGTGATGAACTACTCTCCAATAAGGGAGCGGGTACAATTACCTCATCAAGTTCTACTTTCCTCCCACTCACTTCTTTCAAGAGAAACTCCTTCTTTAGAAAGGATCCATTCTTAGCAACAAATGTCTTGCCTTCAGATCTATGATAGAAGGTGTACCAAACAGTCTCCTTTGGGTATCCTATGAAGACACATTTCTCCGATTTGGGTTCGAGCTTATCAGTTTGAAGTTTTTTCACATAAGCATCGCAGAACAAAACTTTAAGAAACGACAACTTTGGTTTCTTAGCAAACCACAGTTCATAAGGTGTCGTCTCAACGGATTTTGATGGTGCCCTATTTAATGTGAATGCAACTGTCTCTAAAGCATAACCCCATAATGATAGCGGTAAATCAGTATGAGACATCATAGATCGCACCATATCTATTAAAGTACGATTACGACATTCGGACACACCATTACGCTATGGTATTCCAGGTGGCGTGAGTTGCGAAACTATTCCACATTGTTTCAAATGCAGACCAAACTCGTAACTCAAATATTCTCCTCCACGATCAGACCGTAGAAACTTTATTTTCTTGTTACGATGATTTTCCACTTCACTCTGGAATTCTTTGAACTTTTCAAATGTTTCAGACTTATGTTTCATTAAGTAGATATACCCATATATACCCAAATCATCTGTGAAGGTGAGAAAATAACGATACCCGCCGCGAGCCTCAATATTCATGGGACCACATACATCAGTATGTATGATTTCCAAAAAGTCTATTGCTCGCTCCATTGTTCCGGAGAATGGCGTTTTAGTCATCTTGCCCATGAGGCATGGTTCGCAAGTACCAAGTGATTCATAATCAAGTGATTCTAGAAGTCCATCAGTATGGAGTTTCTTCATGCGCTTTACACCAATATGACCCAAACTGCAGTGCCACAAATAAGTTGCACTGTCATTATCAACTCTGCATCTTGTGGCTTCAACATTATGAATATGTGTATCACTACTATCGAGATTCAACAGAAATAGACCACTCTTCGAGGGTGCATGACCATAAAAGATATTATTCATATAAATAGAACAACCATTATTCTCAGATTTAAATGAATAACCATCTCACATCAAACAAGATCCAGGTATAATGTTCATGCTTAATGCTGGCACCAAATAACCATTATTTAGGTCTAAAACTAATCCCAAAGGTAGATGTAGAGGTAGTGTGCCGACGGCGATCACATCGACTTTGGAACCATTTCCCATGCGCATTGTCACCTCGTCCTTAGCCAGTCTTCGCTTAATTCTTAGTCCCTATTTCGAGTTGCAAATATTAGCAACAGAACCAGTATCAAATACCCAGGTGCTACTACGAGCTCTAGTAAGGTACACATCAATAACATGTATATCACATATACCTTTGTTCACCTTGCCATCCTTCTTATCCGCCAAATACTTGGGGTAGTTTCGCTTCCATTGACCAGTCCCTTTGCAGTAGAAGCACTCAGTCTCAGGCTTAGGTCCAAACTTGGGTTTTCTTCTCTTGATCAGCAACTTGTTTGCTTTTCTTATTGAAGTTCCCTTTCTTCTTCCCTTCACTCTTTTTCTTGAAACTGGTGGTCTTGTTAGCCATCAACACTTGATGCTCCTTTTTGATTTCTACCTCCGCAGCCTTTAGCATTGCGAAGACTCAGGAATCGTCTTATCCATCCCTTGCATATTATAGTTCATCACAAATCTCGTGTAGCTTGGTGGCAGTGATTGAAGTAGTCTGTCAATGACACTATCAACCGGAAGATTAATTCCAAGCTGAGTCAAGTGATTATGGTACCCAGACATTCTGAGTATATGTTCACTGACATAACAATTCTCCTCCATCTTGGAGCTGTAGAACTTATTGAAGACTTCATATCTCTCAATCCGGGCATTTGCTTGAAATATTATCTTCAACTCCTGGAACATCTCATATGCTCCATGACATTCAAAACGTCGTTGAAGTCCCGGTTCTAAGCCGTAAAGCATGGCACGCTGAACTATTGAGTAGTCACCAACTTTGCTCTGCCAGATGTTCGTAACATCTGGCGTTGCACCTGCAGTGGGTTTGGCATCTGGCGGTGCTTCCAGTACGTAATTCTTCTGTGCATCAATGAGGATAATCCTCAAGTTACGGACCCAGTCCGTATAATTGCTACCATCATATTTCAACTTTGCTTTCTCAAGGAACGCATTAAAATTCAACGGAACAACAACACGGGCCATCTATCTACAATAACATAGACAAGCAAAATACTATCAGGTACTTAGTTCATGATAGATTTAACTTCAATTAATCATAGTACTTAAGAATTCCCACTTAGATAGACATCCCGCTAATCATCTAAGTGATCACGTGATCCATATCAACTAAACCATAACCGATCATCACGTGAAATGGAGTAGTTCTCAATGGTGAACATCGCTATGTTGATCATATCTACTATATGATTCATGCTCGACCTTTCGGTCTCAGTGTTTTGAGGACATATCTGCATATGCCAGGCTCGTCATGTTTAACCCGAGTATTCTATGTGTGCAAAACTGTCTTACACCCGTTGTTGATGAACGTTGAGCTTATCACACCCGATCGTCATGTGGTGTCTCGGCACGACGAACTTTGGCAACGGTGCATACTCAGGGAGAACACTTTTACCTTGAAATTTAGTGAGAGATCATCTTATAATGCTACTATCAAACAAAGGAGAATAAGATGCATAAAGGATAAACATCACAGGCAATCAATATAAGTGATACGATATGGCCATCATCATCTTGTGGCTTTGATCTCCATCTCCAAAGCACCGTCATCATCACCTTTGTCACCGGCGCGACACCTTGATCTCCATCGTAGCATCGTTGTCGTCTCGTCATCTATTGCTTCTACGACTATCGCTACCGCTTAGTGATAAAGTAAAGCAATTACAGGGCGATTGCATTGCATACAATAAAGCGACAACCATATGGCTCCTTCCAGTTGTCGATAACTCTGTTACAAAACATGATCATCTCATACAATAAAAATAACATCATGTATTGACCATATCACATCACAACATGCCCTGCAAAAACAAGTTAGACGTTCTCTACTTTATTCTTGCAAGTTTTACGTGGCTGCTACGGGCTGAGCATGAATTGTTCTTACCGACGCATTAAAACCACAATGATAGTTCGTCAAGTTAGTGTTGTTTTAACCTTCTCAAGGACCGGGCATAGGCACACTCAGTTCAACTAAAGTTAGAGCAACTGACACCCGCCAGCCACCTATGTGCAAAGCATGTCAGTAGAACCAGTCTCATGTAAGCGTATGCGTAATGTCAGTCCGGGCCGCTTCATCCAACAATACCGACGAACCAAAGTATGACATGCTGGTAAGCAGTATTACTTATATCGCCCACAACTCACTTGTGTTCTACTCATGCATATAACATCTACGCATAAACCTGGCTCGAATGCCACTGTGGGAAACGTAGTAATTTCAAAAAAAAATCCTACCCACACGCAAGATCATGGTGATGCATAGCAACGAGAGGGGAGAGTGTAGTCCACGTACCGTCGTAGACTCTTAAGCGGAAGCGTTATAATAATGCGATTGATGTAGTCGTATGTCTTCACGATCGACCGATCCTCAGCACCGAATGTACGGCACCTCAGCGTTCAGCACACGTTCAGCTTGGTGACGTCCCGTGAACTCACGATCCAATAGAGCTTGAGGGAGAGTTTCGTGAGCACAACAGCATGGTGACGATGTTGATGAAGCTACCGTCGCATGGCTTTGCCTAAGCACCGCTACAATATAACCGAGGTGGATTATGTTGGAGGGGGGCACCGCACATGTCTAAGAGATCAATAGATCAATTGTTGTGTCTCCAAGGGGTGCCCCCTCCCCGTATATAAAGGAGGGAGAGGAGGAGGGGCGGCCAAGGAGGAGGAGGCGCGCCCAAGCGGGGCAATCCTACTCCAAGTAGGATTCCCCCCTCTTTCCTAGTCCTAGTAGGAGAGGGGAAGGAACGGGAGGAGAAGGAGAAGGAAAGGGTGGGCTGGCCCCCTAGTCCAATTCGGTTTGGGCTAGGGGAGCCACGCGCCCCTAGCTGAACCCCGGAACTCATCCGGTGTCCGAATAAAAGCTTCCAATATATCAATCTTTACGTCTCAACCATTTCGAGACTCCTCGTCATGTCCGTGATCATATCCGGGAATTCAAACTACCTTCGGTACCTCAAAACAAAAAAACTCATAATACCGATCGTCACAGAACTTTAAGCGTGCGGACCCTACGGGTTCGAGAACTATGTTACATGACCGAGACACGTCTCCGGTCAATAACCAATAGCGGAACCTGGATGCTCATATTGGTTCCTAAATATTCGACGAAGACCTTTATCAATCAAACCACATAATAACATACGTTGTTCCCTTTGTCATCGGTATGTTACTTGCCCGATATTCGATCATAGGTATCTCAATACCTAGTTCAATCTCATTACCGGCAAGTCTCTTTTACTCATTCCATAATACACCATCCCGCAACTAACTCATTAGTCACATTGCTTGCAAGGCTTATAGTGATGTGCATTACCGACAGGGCCCAGAGATACCTCTCCGACAATTGGAGTGACAAATCCTATTCTTGATCTATGCCAACTCTAGGAACACCATTGGAGACACCTGTAGAGCACCTTTATAATCACCCAGTTACGTTGTGACGTTTGGTAGCCCACAAAGTGTTCCTCCAGTATTCGGGAGTTGCATAGTCTCATGGTCATAGGAACATGTATAAGTCATGAAGAAAGCAATAGCAGTGAACTTAAACGATCAAGTGCTAAGCTAATGAAATGGGTCAAGTCAATCACATCATTCTCCTAATGATGTGATCCCGTTGATCAAATAACAACTCATGTCTATGGCTAGGAAACTTAACCATCTTTGATCAATGAGCTAGCCAAGTAGAGGCATACTAGTGACACTATGTTTGTCTATGTATTCACACATGTATTATGTTTCCCGTTAATACAATTCTAGCTTGAATAATAAACATTTATCATGAAATAAGGAAATAAATAATTACTTCATTATTGCCTCTAGGGCATATTTCCTTTAGTATTCTCTTGGTGACATCTTACTCTTCCTGGCTTGACTTGGTATTCTTCATCCGCCCTCTTGTTCCTCCAGGAGCTGATCTTTCCAACTTGGTCTGGCCTTAGTTGTTGCAATCTCATACTTAGGCATGCGCTTTGCTGTCCATGCACAAGTCAGGGGGAAACACACACCCCTTTAGTGTACCCCGACAGAAGCCCCGGGCATGAGTCATACGTGCCGTTGGGCACATCGGGTTAGGCTCCAAATAGTGTACAGGCACGTGGCGAGAAGATGATGTGCGTGCAGTGGTTTGTCATGATAAACAGTCAATCCTACATCCACTTCCCGTAATTATCGCGGGTCATGGGGTAGCGGGACTATAGCAGTTAATGCGAAACGGTAACTTTCTGAAGAGTCGCCCCCCCCCCCATGTCTTTTCCATAAGAGGGGAAAACACGGAAGGGTACTACTCATTCGTTACTCACTCCACCCCTCCCATCATATTCTTCTGCAAGCCAAACGACCATTCCCCCTCCTCGCCCACACTACCCGCGGTTCCTCCACCTAACTTCCTCCCCCATCCACGCCGGAGCTTGAAGGAATGGGGAAGAAAGCTGCCGCAGAGGGGAAGTGGACGACCATCACGAAGGAAGCAGCCGCCGAGGGGAGCAAGAGAGTGATGGAGCTAGACAGGAGATGGAGGGGAGATGTTGTCTTCTTCCCATCGAATCTGGACGGCGAACTACTACAGGAAAGGTACGGGTAGCTGTGGGGGAGGGAAGTCCCGAAAGGGCATGGCGCACCCAAGGTTCTGGAGGAGGGGAAAGAGGAATCGCCAGATTCATACCAAATCTTCTGTGTGTACTTCATCTGTGGCATGTGCCCTCCTTTCTCGGATTTCCTTGAGGCGATGATGGTGATCTATGGATTCCATCTTCTGGATTTCACGCCAAATGCAATGGCATGCATGGCGATTTTTACCCACTTGTGCGAGAACTTCGTCAGAGTCGCCCCCAACATTGATTTGTTCAGGAACTATTTTGTCCCATGGGTGGAGAATAAATCTCAATGCTCCAGGAACATAAGTTGGATGCCGCGAGTGTCGAGGGTGTTGGATTTAAGGTTCCGCAATCCCTTGAGAGGTTCGAACTCTGGGGCGCGTGCGAAGAACTCAACCTCCCTAGTATGCCTACTCAATAATCCATCGGCATCGCTCAATGAACTAGAATGAAACAGGACACAATAGTTTACCCAGGTTTGGGCCACCTTGTGGTGTAAAACCCTACTCCTGCTTTGTGGTGGATTGGCCTCGAGGGGCTAGTGATGAACTAGTACAGTGGGAGAACAACCTCAGGAGGAGGCGTGTTTTTGATTTGGTGGGGAGAGGACAATCTCCAAGGTTCGGATCCCTCTCTATCGTGGTGGCTAAGCCCTATTTATAGTGGCCTTGTCCTCTTCCCAAATGTAAGGCGGGAAAGGATCCCACAACGGCGAAATCCGAAGGGAGACAACTACTACATGCTATCCTCACAAAAGTAGTCTTCGCCTGCAAAAGCCTCTAGTCGTGACGCCGTGGTGGGCTCGGCGATGACCTCCGTCCTGCCATCCTGGCAGTCTTGGTCTTGTTGCATCGAAATGGAAACCTTTGGCAGATTCCTCGGGACTCTACACATGTGCTTGCCTCTTTTGCACCAAAGAGGAAATTGGTACACTACGCCCGCTGGCACTCGCCTGGCCTTGGTCATCATGGCTCATGTTATCTGAACCTCACGAGGTGAAGCTTGCATCGAAATCTCCACTCCTCGGGAG
>NC_041390.1:257513776-257521348 GCF_002162155.2 Triticum dicoccoides | reverse complement strand
ACGTCGGCCTCGCGAGGCTTGGCCCCTCTCGAGGGTCTTGAGTTGTTGATATTGAAGCTGGGCCATCGATGAAGCCACGCCATGGGCCGCAGGCAGGCAAGTCTGGGTACCCTCGTTCCCAGAACGTTGATAGTAGCACCCGGGCCCAAGGCGTGCTCGGACTTGTCTTCGAGGCGAAGCCAAAGAGAAAGTGCGGAGCATCGCGGTCCCTAACCACCTGTGGCTTTGGTCAATGCGTGGCGACTGATGGGACGTGGGTGTCTCTACTTCCCCATGCGGCCTTGGCAACCGTTTGACTTGAAAAGACTGCTGCATGCAGAGAGAAAACCATCATTGCTTGGGATCATCGAGGCTAGTGGTTGGCCTACCTCTGGCTATAAATGAGAGGAGGGATAGAGCCCCCTTCGCTCATACCCATCTTCTTGTTGTCCTCTCCTTCTTCTTCGTCTCACTGTCTTGCTGAAGTCCTCATGGCGCAGACGAGCTGCCGTTGAGAAGGAGAAGGCCCCCAAGGAGGGGCCGGATTCACCACCGCCCAAGAGAGGCCACGGATGCCCCCGCAAGTATGTCGCGACCCTGATAGTGGTCCCTTAGGGGCGCAGGCGCACCCCTCCAAGAGTGGGCGCTGCCTTCGGCGGCAGAGGCGGCGCTTCTTCTTACGGCGAGAGGCACCATGGCCGAGGCAACTCCTACGATGGGGGAAGGTGGACCATGGTTGCCCGACCTCCCCGGCCTTGCTTCTGCTTGGTGGTCACGTTCCCGGAGTTGGTCGTGTGGTCAGAGAGCCCAGCGGGCACATGGCTTCCGCTCCCGCGCTTTTTTGGGGATTCACTTCCGACCGCAGGGCTCGACGGCCTCTGGCAGGCACTTGCCCGTGCGCACGGCCTGATCCGGAAGTGCACTCTCCACTTCAAGTACGATGGCCTCGCGACCCTCTATGTCAGGATGTTTGGAGAAAACGGCCGCCGCGCGGGGTGCTCACGCGAAGGCGGCAACAACGGCGATGAGCTTGGTCTTGACGACGGTCGCGACGACGACAAGGGTGAGCTTGCCCTTGCACTACAAAAAATACACTTCCATGATGATATGTGTTTGTCAAAGTAGGTCACGTTTTCTATCCTGCATGTACATCCATGATGAGTTTACGACAGAATCAAGATAGTCATACCTGTGCTGTCGTAGAAGTGTTCCATGACATTACCAAAATTATCATCACGGAAGTGTCCACTTCCATGACGATAAATCACGCGTCATGGAAGTGCTTACGTCAAGGGTGACGGACACGTGGCATCCACCGTAACGGTTGCCGTTAAGTTATCGGTTCCGGTTTTGGATCCGATAACCCACTAAAAGCTCGGACCAATAAGCATTTTCAACGTGTAAAATTCTCATTGGCCTGAGGAAACACGTGTTGGCTCACCGTTGGGACCGTTGCCATCCATTCATTGCACATGAGGCGCCTATGATACACATGGCAGAGCCCAACAGAGGCCCATTCTAGTGAAAAGGCAGGCCCGTTTGACTTGGACAAAAGGTAACGGGCCGGCCCACAAAAAGCATGTTAACAGACTGTTCGTACGCAACCCATTTACGGCCCGCTAACTCACGTCCCGTTACGGCCTATCGGAATTAAGCCCAGTAGCTTCATCTGGGCCATCCAATATGATTCCAGCCCGTTGTAACTCCCGGCCCATTTATGGCCATGGTGTCTTTCGGCCCATACGAGGCCATTTGTAACTCTTGGCCCATTAACGACCCGTGGTGAATCTGGCCCGCAATGAATAGTGTACCGCTTTATACCAATTAACAACCCATTATTACATTGGGCCGTTTCCAACCCGTGTTATCTTTCGGCCTTCTTAGGGCCCATTTATTCTTGGGCTCATTTCTAGCATTCGGTTACATACAGCCCGTTACTGGCCTTTTCTGCTTATCGGCCAAATTCATCCTGTGGTTACAATCGGCCCGTTAATCCGTTGGGCCGTTTTCATAGTGTCATTAAATACGTCCAATGAACGATGGCCCGTTATTGTCGGCCCATGAACGGACGATTCCAAATTTAGCTCGTTTACGGCCCATAATGCGGTTTGTTATTGGCCCATGTTTGGCTGATCGATCATACAGCCTGTAGAAGGCCCATTGATGCTACAGCCTGTAGAAGGCCCATTGTTTCTACGGCCCATAGGAGGCCCATGGTAAGTACAGTAAATATGTAGCCCATGGTTAGTGTGCCTAGTTTTTAAAAATAGTTTATTGCGGCCACTAGCAAACCGCGGAAAAAGAACTGCACTAACTACAAGCAAACAAATAAACAAGACAACAACGGAATAAATAAGCAAGCAACTTACGCTAGGCTATCAAGGGTATTACACATGTTACATCCACTGGACATCAAAGTTCGCCACCAGTGCAAATATAGGGAACAAAGCAGCATATCATATACACTGGTTGTCAAAGTTGGCGACCAGTGCAAATAATCGCCTAAACAAAACAATTCCAGAACTGATACCACTTCAGAAGAGCTCAAGAAACAATATCCTGGGTACCCATAATGCTGGCAAGATGCTTAGCAAGCTTATTAAATTTCTCTTGTTTGGCGCTTAAATCCTCAGGCACTTGCTATTGCACGAGAAAGTATGGATCTGAATTCTGCAGGGACTTTCTCAGTCCTTCGGCTTCCTATCACATAACATCTGATCGATGTCTTTTAACTTGAAGTTGAGACTCAAGAAGCCGAACTGATTCAGGCAGCAAGTTCGAAGAGCTGGTACCAGCAGTAGTAGCCAGTAACTCGAACACTACATCAAGACAGGACATTGGGGTTGTCTCGGTATCTTCAATATAGTTTTTATCAGCTTTCTTGGAGACCAACAGGGATGTCTCACCATCTTGAACCATATCTGCATTACTTTCTTTACCATTGCATAACGGGGTACTCTTCTCCAATATTTTATCCGCGTTCTAAAAGAGAAACAAACAAACACATCACAGGTTTACCATGTTGTATATGAAACTCATTTTGGTAAACCAGTTCAGTAGTAAGTTGGAGAAGATAACAACATGAAACAAACATATATCTATGTAGTATGGTCACTGTATGGTCTATATCATTCTAGTTTATGTTGCCAAATCAAGATAGAGACAGATCGAATCATATCTATTTAAGACAAAGCAGCATACACAGAATATAAGTGTGGGAAACTACACAACAATAACAACACTTGTAATGTGCATGACATGAGAACATAACTGTTTATTCAATTGAAACTGAAATCAACATAGAGAAAGTTACAACAGCAAACACGTTAAAGAAACATGTTTAAAACATACTTGTTGCGCCATTGGAGTTTCAATTGCATCCTTCAAATTTGAAATTAGTTGGTATGAGTAAATACAGTGATGCAAGAGCAAAGTAGTATGAACCATAGCTACGGAACCTAACATGAGAACAATTCTTCTTCTACTTTAAGCGTTGACTTGGGGTTTGGAGTGGTAGTTCTCGTGCTTTGGGCACTACAGTTGCCATTCTAACTGCTCTTGTTTGGGTGCTCTATGGCGGAGATGGTGATGTTTCAACTGGAAATGGGTTACCATCTTCTAGGGTTGGGTTAGAAGGGGGATAATCTGCGTGAGTCTAGGTTATGTGTGGTGGGTCTGGTTCTTGGGCAAGTACAACCATGGTTCTATCTGCATCGACAGGTAGCATGATCTTTTCTTAAGACCGTATTTTCACTCCCACAGATACTGCCATCACCCCCTCCAATTGAAGTGGCTGATAAACAAGAAATGTAATTGAATGTACATACATTGTAAGACAGACAGGTGAAATGGATAGTAGGGAAGAAAACAGGTCATGAAATAATTCACATTTATGTTGTCTAACAAAATAGAATAGAAGGACATAATTTCACATATATGATGACTAATTAAAGAGGATATCATGACACAATTTCTCACGTATGATTGCTAACTAAACATGATAGATTGACATACATCAAAATATGATGACTATGTAAACAGGATGACATGATATAACTATACGATGTGTCTATTAAAGTGGTTGGCATGCCATAAATCACAAACATGCTGTTGATGGAAACATGATGGCATGATATAATTCACGAATAGAATGACATAATTAAAAATATGATGACTATGTAAACAGGATGAGATGATATAACTATATTATGTCTTTAGAAAATGGATTGGCATGCCATAATTCAGATACATGTTGTCTATGTAAACAACATGGCATGATATAATTCAAATATATGATTTGTATGCTAAGCAAGTGAGCAGTGGGAAATCACATATATGATGTGTCAACTAAGGAGATGGCATTCAATATTGTGTATATGATTTACAAACTAAGCATTACAATACAACATATGCATGATATGAGTAATATAACCCTGCCAAGTTTGAGCATACACCTCAGGGGGATAATAGGACTGGTCATCTGCCTCTGAATCCTCCTCTAAAGAGCTATCTGTAACCAGCAAGATATCTTCTTAAGCAGGTAGCATTGTCTATTCTGAAGACCTTGTTTTCACTCCAGATTTCTCCATCACCAATTCAAATGGCCGATGCACAGGAAGAGCAGTTGAATATACAAACATTGTCAACAAATGCAACGAGAAATAGAAAAAAGTATGGCATGACATAATTCACATATATGACACTTGGCTAAACAGCATGGCATTGCATAATTCGCATATATAATGTCTTGCAACAAGATAGCATTGGATAATTCACGTATATAATGTCTTGCAACAAGATGGCATTGCATAATTAACATATATGGTAATTAGACACTAAATAGGTGGCATTGACACAAAGCATGTCCAAACTAAGCAAATGACATAGCAATGCAAGGTACCATACACATGATATGAGCAACATAACCCTACCAAGTTAGAGCATGCACCTTGGGGGGGGGATAGGACTGCTCATCTGTCTCTGAATCCTCCTCTGAGGAGCTATCTGTACCCAGCAAGACATGCGCTTCGTCAGATAGCATTGTCTGCTCTGAAGACATTGTTTCTACTCCGGATTTTTCCATGACCGTGTCGAATGGCTCATGCACAAGAAGAGTAACTAAATGTACTAAAATTGTTGACAAATTTAACACATAATAAAAAATGATGGCATGATATAATTCACATGTAAGATGATAGGCTAACCAGGGTGGCATTGCAAAATTCACATATATGATGCCTGGCTAAACAAGATGGCATTGCATGATTCACATATACGATATCGAAACTAAACAGATGGCATTCACACAAAGCATGTCTAAACTAAGAAGATAACATATTGGATGTATAAAGTAAGCAATACAAGGCACCATATGCATGATATTACCAACATCAGCATGCCAAGTTAGAGCGAAGACCTCAGGGGGTAAATAGGAGTGGTCTTCTCCTTCTGAATCTCCTTCGAAATAGTTATCTTCCTCTTGATTACAATCTGAAATGGGTGGAAGGGGGGCTGCCTTTGCGCCCACCATGGAGCGACGTCTGCATGAAATTTTATTGCCACACAAGGCTCGTCTCTTTTTGTCTACATGTCCAGTTCCATTGTGTACAATAACTGACATGCATAGGAATAAAACATAGTGAGATTATGTAAGGAGTGCATGCAAAAATCCATAGTGATGGTAGCAAACTGCAGATAGACCCAAAACGAATGATAGCAGGCAGATAATAGCTTTAGTTAAAAATACAGATAATGGCTCCTTTAATGTATGTTTGCACCCAACATGAAACTCATAGTAGACACCCGAGATTAACCAGATAGTAGAAAAATAGTATTGATTGCTGCCCCAATATGTACACCACAACCATTTATAAACTCAAGTTTCAGCATTAGTTTGGGCCTGACTCGGAGTTTGATAGGTGAACACGACGATAAAGTAGCATGGTATCATAGTAAGCCATGCATAACGTAAGTAGACATGGAAGAGTGCGACCTCTCTTGCGGACCCGTGTAGTCCTCAAGGAAATCTGCTCAGTTAATGATGGTAATGCAGTTGTCGTGGCTGCCGGCGGTGGGGAAGAAGATCTGAGGCGGCGAAAGACAGTCTGGAGAGCAAATCCCTACTGTGGTGAACATTTCTGTCATTGGAGCAGCTGAGCTGGGGTGGAACACAGCAAAGCAGGGGCAGGACAAACCACACAAGGTTTTCTTTGACACATATATGTAACAGAAGTAATTGTGTAAGGGCTTGTTTGAATCTGAGGATTCTAATAATGCAGGGATAGGAAATAGACAGGAATAGGATAGGAATGCACGTGCAAAACAGAGAATCTAAAATCACAGGATTTCTGCCAATCTAGTTGTTTGGTTCACAAGAATTGGAGGATCACAGGATGCAAAGAAGCATGGTGAGATTAAGTCAAACCACAAGAAAATGTACAGTTATAATGCTATTATGCTACTATCTCTTAGTCTTGTGCTTCATGAATAGGAATTTGAAAAGGAGGACAAGTGGAAATTAAAATTCCTACGGTTTTTCTTTCAAGGAGACACTAAAGGAACAAATCCTATAGTTTTCCTTTGCTCTATTCCTTTGAACCAAATGCATGAATAGTAGTACCATAGGAAACTTTCCAATTCCGATGTTTTTCCTTCACTTTTCCTTTCAAGCACAGGCGATTCTAGTAGGTAGTCTTGAGCAAGGAAAAGCCTAAAATTAAAAATGTTTTTGTGCTACGTCTACTACTTTGGACCCATGCCACTACCCTACTAGCTCATCTCCCAGGCCCATCGACAAATGCATAGCTCAAACGCGGAGAGAATAACGATGGCGTTCAAGAGAGTCCATCACAGATAGAGAAGTTGCATGGTACCTCACTGCTTGTCATATAGTAGGATAAAATAATTGTATTTCATGTTACTACGTTTTCTCAGTGGACAATATATATAACATGTAGTGTAAAAAAGAGATGCAACAAGTGTACAACCTCTTTGGCGAAGCCATGTCGATCTCAGCATGATTGGGTTGGTCGGTGACGATGCTCCGGCTGACTTGGTTGTCAGAGGAGGGGAAGAAGATCTTAGGCGTCTGGAGATGCAGCCCGGGCTACTGCTCCGCTGTGATGGAGGGTTTCGGCGTTGGAGCAGCTCCAGGGTACTGCTCTACTGTATGACGCCGAGGCTGATGCAGGACAAGAGAGACAATGTTAACCTCGGTGGAATTCTAATAGCATCTCCAATAGATGACGTAAAATACATAACCACAAAGTGCTATATGTAAAATACATCAGCCGCTCATCTCTGAACATAACTGTCAAAACTGAACTTAACTACCAAAACTGAATTTTGCTATCGAAACTGGATTTTGCTGTCGAAACTGAACATACTAGTAGCAGAAAAGAAGTTGCAGGAGCACATGCGGGAGCCTGGGAAGCTGGTCATCTAGCAGTTCATCTTCAACCTCCACCCCATGAGCCGCCAGCTCCCATCGCCCAAACCGCCGGCCCTCGACGCCCGCGGCCGACGGTATGTCGCCCCGCCCGCCCTGAAACCACTCCCCACCGCCGGCCCGCCGATGCCCCAGCCATCCCTCTA
>NC_041390.1:257507216-257513495 GCF_002162155.2 Triticum dicoccoides | reverse complement strand
ACTCAAAACTTGGTTGAGTCAACTGAAGTGTAGCGAAATCGGAGCAGCATCGCAAGCAAGAGCAAGAGCGAGAGCAGCAACACGAGCAAGAGAAGACCAGGCAGGGGACTGAGAGCAAGAGCAGAGCACCAGTGCAAGCGAGAGCTAAAGCAGCAGCAACTCATACTAATGTGGCCACCATGGATGGAGCCGCGCCATGTCGGCTCGAGACCGAGCATTGGCAGCACCGTGAGATCGAATCAGGAAGAAAAATGCAGTGATTAGTGTACAACCTCTTTGGTGGCACCGATTAGGCCTCAGGTTCATCCACGGAAACGGTGATGATGATGCTCTTCTGGTGGTGCATGTGAAGACGGCGGTGTGGGAATGGAGGTGGCGCGGAAGAAGAGGGGAACGTTGGGGCAGCTCCTTGGAGGTTGAGGATGGGGTGGCTGAAACGGCGAGACGACAAGATCGACGATGAATCCTCATCAAGTACGATGGATGCGGGACGTCGAGGTGTTGCTGTGGATGAAATTGTCAGGGAAGAGGCTCCGGTTGGGTGGCGGACGGAGGAGGGTGTGGGGCTTTGCGGGTATTCGCGGCCTTGGTGTATGAATGGGTGGGCGGATGGGATGGGAGTGGGGAACCATGGCTGAGGGATGTGCTTGTCTGAAATATGGGGTAAGTTCCGAAAGTACCCCCACCAATTTGAGCTAGGCGGTTCATTCAGTTCAGGGGTATCACGGGCATTTCGCGTGTCAGGATTTCGCAGGAGATGGGAGTTTTCGCGCGCGTTGTAATTTTGGCATAGAAAGGAGCGGGTTGACATGGAGGGAGTTTTTGGAGCACAACGAGACAAAGATATATCTTAAATATTTTGGGGTAACCAGGCGCGGGTTGAAGAGGCGGGAGTTTCGCAGCACAATAGACATAGATGCTAGCTTGAAATTTCAGCATAACAAGGCGCGGCTTGAAATTTCAGGAGAACAAGCTTAACGTGTACCCAAAAAAAGAGAATTCGCACCTCGTCACTAGAGAGAGCCATGTCCCGTTTTACTATATTACTAGAAATTCATTCAAATACAACAAAAAAATAAAAAAATTGGGACAACAAACATAACGTGTACAGTACCAAAACAATTTGCACTTCCCTCAACAATAAAAAAAATGTGTGTTGTCTAGCATATGGACTAAATTTGAGTAAATTTTCCTTGTTTGAATGGGATTGTACTCGGGTTAGTTACACAACCATCTATATATTATCTTCACAACACATGACATGAATATAGGAGAAGTAAGTTCCTATATAAATACGAACTACATGTACATACGATCTCAAATTCAAATATATGTATCCATTTTATGTTGAATTCTAATCATAGTACATGTATGCTCTAGCAAGATGTTCCGAATCTAAACCATGTATGATACTACGTACAATATGTTTAAGACGCACAACACACACACAAACACCATTTAGACTAGTAAGGTACACGTGCATTGCACCATGAGATTTGGCAACCAAATTATGAATAAATACCACATTATAGCATGTTAGCTTTGAGTCATATTTGCATGATGTAGATGTTCGTTTAATTCTTATAGTTCATTTCATTCAAAATCAACTAGTTAATATAAGAAAGCTAATCTATTTTAAGATACATGGAATTGTGTGTTGTACAACATAAAGTAAAAACAAATAATGGAAAATCATGTAGAAAAACATTTGGGCAATTCTGATACGGAAGATTCTAGAACAACGAAGAAGTGCTTTGTTTGGAGGTTTGTGCATTATGCTTAAGTCCAACCATGGAGTCTTCCAGATAGTACATGTGGCAAAATATGGTGGAATCTAGATGATATCCAACGGCCAGTAGTGCTCAAATTTGCCATCTCTGCACCATCGGATTAGCTTCATCCAGCAACCATCTTTCAAAGTTAAAGTTATCCACACACTATATAAAATATAATATATATATATATATAGATGTGTAGGTATAGATATGTGATGTGAAAGCCACCCATCATCTCCAATTAGAATAGTGTGTCCATGCACGGATGCAATGTGGCCAAACGATGTCTGCCATCGGTATCTCAAATTCAAATCACTCTGACCTTGTTCAATGTGTATACAGTATGACATGCTCGTTTCCAAACCACACCACACATATCTCAGTTATATTCATGCATGCATGGGTCTCAACCATCATGATCTCTTATTCAAAAATTTGAATTCAACTTTACATTGATTACGACCTCACCTAGTCTTTTAAACCCACATGGTCGTCTTCTCTTTATAATTCTACCACTGACTTTCTCTCGTGCATGCATGCACACACACTACATGTCGGCATTATCCATCACACACATGTAGTCTTTTTCTTCAGGTCAGTCTCCCATCACTGGTGCGCCTCAGTGCTATACAAACGGTTTTTAACACCTTTCCGCGATGGCATTTGGAACTGTCACCAAGTGAGTGTGGGCGATAGGGGGGTCCTTCCCACACGACCCAAAAACCGTTGGGGATAGGGAGCCTTGATGCATATAGTTGTCCCTATATAACCGTTTCCAATATCTCGAATATCCCAAATGCTTCATCCTTGCTACTCGTTTGTGCTCGGATTGCCGTCGCAGTCGGAGTTTTGTGGTTTTACCTAAAACGAGGCAGATTCCAGGCACGGGAGCTTTCCAGGAAAATTCCAGGCATGGGAGTTTTATGATGCCCGGCACATCACAAATGGTTTAGGATTATAAACCGTGTACGATAGGTAGACAATCACACACATTTAGTTTTCCCAAACCGTATGTGATTGTGTCTGACAGCACACAAACTTTGCAAACGGCAACTGTGTGCATGCTTGCACATGTTTCCTCTCTGGGAACCATCTCGGATTATGGTGTATATCGCAAACGTTTGTGTTTTACCAACCATGTGTGCCGTAATGACCTGCACGATGTTATTTCGCCCTAATTTAATTGCAGCTATTTAAAATTGTACCTAATTTAAACTTGAAAGTAGGCTATAGCTTTATTCATATCCATCAGGTTCAAACACCAATGCATTATTGGATTCACATGTACATATATTTAAGAATTACATAAGAACCAAATAAATAATGATGAACCAGGGTTCTATACTTGTAATATTACAGATGGTAAAGAAAGAGGCGACATACATTCCGGTTGCTGAACAACGTGAAGCGGAATGGCCCTATTGTGCTCTCCTTGATGCAGAAGGCATGCAGGACTCTAGTCCAACCCCCTGTGATGCCCGGCCACCTATCATGTAGTTTGAGAGGTAATCTTGAGTAAACTGCTTCAGGATTCACTGCGACGGAAAAAAGATTCAGATATTGTCATCTAACACAAAGCATTAGGGCAGTAAAAAGAACGCTATAGGGTTCTTACTTACCATACTGCAGTTCATAGTTGTCTTGCATAAAGTGTAAACAAACAGTTCAATTGACATCTTTTAACCCATTTTAATAACAATCTTTATTAGTTTCCTCACTTGATGCTGGTTCATGAACATCTCATTGCCCCATACGCAGAAAGGGTCGAAGTGTGGATCTTTGGCAATGATATATGTACATAAAAGTACCAAGTTAATATTGGAAGTTAAACAACAATTGAAAAATGATGTAGTACAACACTCCCTCCATCCCATTATATAAGATTTTATTACATGTATATATAGACATCATCAGAACATTAAGGTAGCACTCTTCCTTGTTGCTATGTAGCCCGGGATTGCATATTTAGTCATTCAGTACAATACATGTTGCTAAACAACAATTGAAAAACAAAAAGGCATTTTAACTTTAATATCCTTAATAGCAACCAAATATCATAATTCATAGTGGTATTGTTGAAACTATTATTGATGAAATTGAACTGCACGGCAAATAGTTGCACATATAAAGCATCACATTGTGAAGAAATGAAATAAACAAGTCATAAGGACATCTCTAGGCGATCCTTAAAAAGTTAAAGGACTAAAAACAATAGTGGATATATATATATATATATATATACTCCAGCAATTTTTGGCCTTTTCTACTCGGTCCCCTAACTTAAGGTTGTAAACTACATTCGATCAAGTTCAAAGCAGGTTCAACCGAAAGTAGCATGCATTCAAACATAAACATAGATAGTTTTGCATAACCGAACATAAAACTTAAATTTAAACTAAGCTAAACTACTTCCGGTCAAAGTAGAGGTTGAGCCAATCCTTCCTCGTCATGTACGGTGTGCCGCAAGCCGGGTCCGGGCCGGTACCGTCATCGGGGTCATTGGGGAAGGCACTCCTCCACTTGTCGACGTCGATCTCCTTGTCCTCGGGGCCCACTGTAGCGACCAGACCTCAAACAGTCCAATCTTTGTGCTCTGGTGTCATCCCTGGATCAATAATGCTGACACCACACAGTACTTGAAGGATTTATAACAGAGTAGCAATCACACACTTATTACATCGAGTGTCTCAATAGAGAACTTATTACAAAAAAATATGGCTTAAGGCCATCTAATAACGATAACAGCGGTAGGCTTGGAAGATAAGTGAGTCCATCAACTCCAACGGCATCACTAAGTATAGAACCATGACCTAAAACTCCTTAATCATCGTCTGAAAAGTCTGCAACATTAACGTTGCAGCCCGAAACGGGTGAGCACATGGAATATGCTACCAAAGTAAAACATAGAGAATAATGGAATGAAACAGCTATTCTATATGCATATTTGGCTGGTGGCAGGCTCTATGGTTACAGTTTTGCGTAAAGCCAATTTTTCCCTACTGCAAAGGAATAAATTTATTTAACTATCATGGTGGTTGTTAAACATTGAGAATGGTTGACAGCATTCTCAATCCCGATTAAGCATCATCATTAAACAAACCCATCAAAATTAATTTTATAGTAACATGTTGAGATTCACATGATAATCCAGGTACTAGATACTCAAGATGTCCATAACCGGGGACACGGCTAACTATGATTAGTTTATACACTCTGCAGAAGTTTGCGCACTTTTCCCCACAAGTCTCGATCTCCTTCGTTGGATTTCTCGCACTACATGGTGTTTGAGAAATAGATGACCGAGACATTGTCTTTCAGAAGCGCTAGCACCTTACGATGGGTAGACCGTACCACCTACATCCCCTACATCTGCTAGTCTACCACTGTAAGAGTTCGCACGACTTAGTCAACTATGCTAGAGCCCATAATAGCTTGTGGCTACACACGGAAGTTTCTAGCATGAACAATCTCATGATCCCTTTGAGCCTGGGTGGCGGTCCGAAAAAACAGGCAATCCTGGAATACCCAGGTACCTCAATCCACCCAGATGTGTGTTTAAGTTGCCACCTTAAATAAACCATTAATTAACAATCTCACATCTGTCATGGATACACTCACCCAATCCACGTCTACTCGCATAGCATGGCATAATAAGCAAACGTAGAAGTAACTCCCAATGGTTTGATAATAAACAGGTAATAGGTACTACCTCAACTACTTCCCAAACCCACAATTTTTATTTAGATCCTAATCATGCAATGTGTGGGGATTAATCTAATGCAATAAAACTGGGTAGTAGGAGGTATGATCAAAGTGTTACTTGCCTTGCTGATGATCCGCGAAACCTAGCGATTCAAAGTAGCAAACGGCGCACTCCGGGTACTCTATCGCAAACAAGCAAGCATACAATAAGTACTCAACTAATGCACGGGTAAAACTCAAATAAGAGATCTAACCAGAAAGTTCAACTTAAGAACTCCGGTTGGCAAAAAGAATCAAATCGAACGAAGCAACGAAAGACAAACGGCAAAAGAAACATGCTTCGTTTACTATTATGGATCTAAGGAAGTTTTTACAGTGGCAAAAACTTGTTTTTGTTGGTTAAATGGAAATAGAGTTTCGAGACGAAACTCCAGGCGCTTGAATCGCCTGATTCCGATAAATGAGCGAAAAGTTAGACTAAAACGAAAACCGGATCAGAGATCGCGATCAGAAAAATCACGGATTTAATCCGAGAAAAAGGAAAACGATGAACGTTCGTTAAAACGAACGAACGGGCGAATGCTCACTATTGAAATAAATCGGAAAACCGATCTATTTAAGAAAACCGAAACTAAAAAATGAACAGAACCGTCGGAAAAATCGAACGGTTTTTCGAAAAAAACCAGAGGCGAAAAATACCTCCGGCAACTCTGACCACGGCGGCGGCGGTGGTCCGACGGCGGGGCGGCAGCAGGGCGGCGGCGAGCGGCAGCGCGGCGAGGCGGCGGCGTGGGGCGGCGGC
>NC_041390.1:257375349-257506466 GCF_002162155.2 Triticum dicoccoides | reverse complement strand
GGCGTGCTGCGGCGGCGACAGCGGCGCGCGGCGGCGGCTCGGGCCGGCTAGGGTTAGGGTTTGGTGGGGCGGTGGCTTGGGCTTCGACCGGGGTGGGGGCGCGGCTTAAAAGAGGCCCGGCCAGGAGAGTCCTGGTCGGTTACGGCCCAAAGTCGGTTCGGACGTTTTTTTAAATAATTACGCTCGGAAAAAAACAAAAGGACTACTAAACGTACTCCAAAAATCCCGAAATAAATTTTCCCCGGCTTCTAAAATCAAGCCGCATAGGATGAACATTTATTTGGGGCCTAAATGCAATTTTGAAAAACGCGCATTTTCCTAAATTCAAATAAAGTAGAAAATAAACCAAATAAAATATTATTTGATTTTTTTATTAAATCGTCAATATTTCTTTATTTTGGGAAAGTCATTTTATTCCCTCTCTCATAATTTTTATAATAGAAATAATTGAAGATAAAATAAATAAAATCAAATGATCCTATTTTCAAAATTTGAGACAACTCAAATATGAAAATAACGAAATCCCCAACTCTCTCCGAGGGTCCTTGAGTTGCGTGAAATTTCTAGGATCAACCAAAATGGAATAAATATGATATGCAATGATGATCTAGTGTATGACATTCCAAATTGAAAATTTGGGATGTTACGAACCTACCCCCCTTAAGATGAATCTCGCCCTCGAGATTCGGGTTGGCTAGAAAATAGGTGAGGGTGGTGTAGGGTTTCGTAGTAATTTCAAAAAATTTCCTACGCACACGCAAGATCATGTGATGCATAGCAACGAGGGGGAGAGTGTTTGTCTACGTACCCAACGCAGACCGACTGCGGAAGCGCTGACACAACGTAGAGGAAGTAGTCGTACGTCTTCACGATCCAACCGATCAAGCACCGAAACTACGGCACCTCCGAGTTCGAGCACACGTTCAGCTCGATGACGATCCCCGGACTCCGATCCAGCAAAGTGTCGGGGAAGAGTTCCTTCAGCACGACGGCGTGGTGACGATCTTGATGTACTACAGCAGCAGGGCTTCGCCTAAACTCCGCTACAGTATTATCGAGGTATATGGTGGCAGGGGGCACCGCACACGGCTAAGGAATAGATCGCGTGGATCAACTTGTGTGTCTAGAGGTGCCCCTTGCCTCCGTATATAAACGAGTAGAGGGGGGAAGGCTGGCCGGCCAAGGAGGAGGGCGCAGGAGAGTCCTCCTCCCTCTGGGAGTAGGATACCCCCCCCCCCAATCCTAGTCGGAATAGGATTCGCGGAGGGGGAAAAGAGGAGGAGGGGGCCGGCCACCTCTCCTAGTCCTAATAGTACTAGGGGAAGGGGGAGGCGCGCAGCCCATCTAGGGCAGCCCCTTCTCTTTTCCACTAAGGCCCACTATGGCCCATATAGCTCCCGGGGGGTTCCGGTAACCCTCCCGGTATTCCGGTAAAATCCCGATTTCACCCGGAACACTTCCAATGTCCAAACATAGGCTTCCAATATATCAATCTTTACGTCGACCATTTTGAGACTCCTCGTCATGTCCGTGATCACATCCGGGACTCCGAACAACCTTCGGTACATCAAAATGCATAAACTCATAATGTAACTGTCATCGTAACCTTAAGCGTGCGGACCCTACGGGTTCGAGAACTATGTAGACATGACCGAGACACGTCTCCGGTCAATAACCAATAGCGGGACCTGGATGCCCATATTGGCTCCTACACATTCTACGAAGATCTTTATCGGTCAGACCGCATAACAACATACGTTGTTCCCTTTGTCATCGGTATGTTACTTGCTCGAGATTCGATCGTCGGTATCCAATACCTATTTCAATCTCGTTACCGACAAGTCTCTTTACTCGTTCCGTAATACATCATCTCACAACTAACATATTAGTTGTAATGCTTGCAAGGCTTATGTGATGTGTATTACCGAGAGGGCCCAGAGATACCTCTCCGACAATCGGAGTGACAAATCCTAATCTCGAAATACGCCAACCCAACATCTACCTTTGGAGACACCTGTAATGCTCCTTTATAATCACCCAGTTACGTTGTGACATTTGGTAGCACCCAAAGTGTTCCTCCGGCAAACGGGAGTTGCATAATCTCGTAGTCATAGGAACATGTATAAGTCATGAAGAAAGCAATAGCAACATACTAAACGATCGGGTGCTAAGCTAATGGAATGGGTCATGTCAATCAGATCATTCAACTAATGATGTGACCTCGTTAATCAAATAAGAACTCATTGTTCATGGTCAGGAAACATAACCATCTTTGATTAACGAGCTAGTCAAGTAGATGCATACTAGTGACACTTTGTTTGTCTATGTATTCACACATGTACTATGTTTCCGGTTAATACAATTCTAGCATGAATAATAAACATTTATCATGATTATAAGGAAATAAATAATAACTTTATTATTGCCTCTAGGGCATATTTCCTTCAGTTTCCCACTTGCACTAGAGTCAATAATCTAGATTACATTGTAATGATTCTAACACCCATTGAGCCTTGGTGTTGATCATGTTTTGCTCGTGGAAGAGGCTTAGTCAACGGGTCTGCAACATTCAGATCCGTATGTATCTTGCAAATCTCTATGTCTCCCACCTGGACTAGATCCCGGATGGAGTTGAAGCGTCTCTTGATGTGTTTGGTCCTTTTGTGAAATCTGGATTCCTTTGCCAAGGCAATTGCACCAGTATTGTCACAAAAGATTTTCATTGGACCCAATGCATTAGGTATAACACCTAGATCGGATATGAACTCCTTCATCCAGACTCCTTCATTCGCTACTTCCGAAGCAGCTATGTACTCCGCTTCACATGTAGATCCCGCTACGACGCTTTGTTTAGAACTGCACCAACTGACAGCTCCACTGTTTAATGTAAACACGTATCCGGTTTGCGATTTAGAATCGTCCGGATCAGTGTCAAAGCTTGCATCAACGTAACCTTTTACGGTGAGCTCTTTGTCACCTCCATATACGATAAACATATCCTTAGTCCTTTTCAGGTATTTCAGGATGTTCTTGACCGCTATCCAGTGATCCACTCCTGGATTACTTTGGTACCTCCCTGCTAAACTTATAGCAAGGCACACATCAGGTCTCATACACAGCATTGCATACATGATAGATCCTATGGTTGATGCATAGGGAACATCTTTCATATTCTCTCTACCTTCTGCAGTGGTCGGGCATTGAGTCTTACTCAACTTCACACCTTGTAACACAGGCAAGAATCCTTTCTTTGCTTGATCCATTTTGAACTTCTTCAAAATTTTGTCAAGGTATGTGCTTTGTGAAAGTCCAATTAAGCGTCTTGATCTATCTCTATAGATCTTAATGCCTAATATGTAAGCAGCTTCATCGAGGTCTTTCATTGAAAAACTTTTATTCAAGTATCCCTTTATGCTATCCAGAAATTCTATATCATTTCCAATCAGCAATATGTCATCCACATATAATATCAGAAATGCTACAGAGCTCCCACTCACTTTCTTGTAAATACAGGCTTCTCCGAAAGTTTGTTTAAAACCAAATGCTTTGATCACACTATCAAAACGTTTATTCCAACTCCGAGAGGCTTGCACCAGTCCATAAATGGATCGCTGGAGCTTGCACACTTTGTTAGCTCCGTTTGGATCAACAAAACCTTCCGGTTGCATCATATACAACTCTTCTTCCAGAAATCCATTCAGGAATGCAGTTTTCACATCCATCTGCCAAATTTCATAATCATAAAATGCGGCAATTGCTAACATGATTCGGACGGACTTAAGCATCGCTACGGGTGAGAAGGTCTCATCGTAGTCAATCCCTTGAACTTGCCGAAAACCTTTTGCGACAAGTCGAGCTTTGTAGATAGTAACAATACCATCAGCGTCAGTCTTCTTCTTAAAGATCCATTTATTTTCAATTGCTTGCCGATCATCGGGCAAGTCCACCAAAGTCCATAATTTGTTCTAATACATGGATCCCATCTCAGATTTCATGGCTTCAAGCCACTTTGCGGAATCTGGGCTCACTATCGCTTCTTCATAGTTCGTAGGTTCATCATGATCTAGTAGCATGACTTGCAGAACAGGATTACCGTACCACTCTGGTGTGGATCTTACTCTGGTTGATCTACGAGGTTCAGTAGTATCTTGATCTGAAGTTTCATGATCATTATCATTGGCTTCCTCACTAACTGGTGTAGGTGTCACTGAAACAGTTTTCTGTGATGTACTACTTTCCAGTAAGGGAGCAGGTACAGTTACCTCATCAAGTTCTACTTTCCTCCCACTCACTTCTTTCGAGAGAAACTCCTTCTCTAGAAAGGATCCATTCTTGGCAAGGAATGTCTTGCCTTCGGATCTGTGATAGAAGGTGTACCCAATAGTTTCCTTTGGGTATCCTATGAAGACACATTTCTCCGATTTGGGTTCGAGCTTATCAGGTTGAAGCTTTTTCACATAAGCATCGCAGCCCCAAACTTTAAGAAACGACAAAACTTTGGTTTCTTGCCAAACCACAGTTCATAAGGCGTCGTCTCAACGGATTTTGATGGTGCCCTATTTAACGTGAATGCGGCCGTCTCTAGAGTATAACCCCAAAACGATAGCGGTAAATCAGTAAGAGACATCATAGATCGCACCATATCTAGTAAAGTACGATTACGACGTTCGGACACACCATTACGTTGTGGTGTTCCAGGTGGCGTGAGTTGCGAAACTATTCCACAATTTTTCAAATGTACACCAAACTCGTAACTCAAATATTCTCCTCCACGATCAGATCGTAGAAACTTTATTTTCTTGTTACGATGATTTTCAACTTCACTCTGAAATTCTTTGAACTTTTCAAATGTTTCAGACTTATGTTTCATTAAGTAGATATATCCATATCTGCTTAAATCATCTGTGAAGGTGAGAAAATAACGATATCCGCCACGAGCCTCAATATTCATCGGACCACATACATCGGTATGTATGATTTCCAACAAATCTGTTGCTCTCTCCATAGTACCGGAGAACGGTGTTTTAGTCATCTTGCCCATGAGGCACGGTTCGCAAGTACCAAGTGATTCATAATCAAGTGGTTCCAAAAGTACATCAGTATGGAGTTTCTTCTTGTGCTTTACACCGATATGACCTAAACGACAGTGCCACAAATAAGTTGCACTTTCATTATCAACTCTGCATCTTTTGGCTTCAACATTATGAATATGTGTATTACTACTATCGAGATTCAATAAGAATAGACCACTTTTCAAGGGTGCATGACCATAAAAGATATTACTCATATAAATAGAACAACCATTATTCTCTGATTTAAATGAATAACCGTCTCGCATTAAACAAGATCCAGATATAATGTTCATGCTCAACGCTGGCACCAAATAATAATTATTTAGGTCTAATATTAATCCCGAAGGTAGATGTAGAGGTAGCGTGCCGACCGCGATCACATCGACTTTGGAACCGTTTCCCACGCGCATCGTCACCTCGTCCTTTGCCAGTGCCCGCTTATTCCGTAGTCCCTGTTTCGAGTTGCAAATATTAGCAACAGAACCAGTATCATATACCCAGGTGCTACTGCGAGCTCTAGTAAGGTACACATCAATAACATGTATATCACATATACCTTTGTTCACCTTGCCATCCTTCTTATCCGCGAAATACTTGGGGCAGTTCCGCTTCCAGTGACCAGTCTGCTTGCAGTAGAAGCACTCAGTTTCAGGCTTAGGTCCAGACTTGGGTTTCTTCTCCTGAGAAGCAACTTGCTTGCCGTTCTTCTTGAAGTTCCCTTTCTTCTTCCCTTTGCCCTTTTTCTTGAAACTAGTGGTCTTGTTAACCATCAACACTTGATGCTCCTTCTTGATTTCTACCTCCGCAGCTTTCAGCATTGCGAAGAGCTCGGGAATAGTCTTGTTCATCCCTTGCATATTATAGTTCATCACGAAGCTCTTGTAGCTTGGTGGCAGTGATTGGAGAATTCTGTCAATGACGCAATCGTCCGGAAGATTAACTCCCAATTGAATCAAGTGATTATTATACCCAGACATTTTGAGTATATGCTCACTGACAGAACTGTTCTCCTCCATCTTGCAGCTATAGAATTTATTGGAGACTTCATATCTCTCAATCTGGGCATTTGCTTGAAATATTAACTTCAACTCCTGGAACATCTCATATGCTCCATGACGTTCAAAACGTCGTTGAAGTCCCGATTCTAAGCCGTAAAGCATGGCACACTGAACTATCGAGTAGTCATCAGCTTTGCTCTGCCAGACGTTCATAACATCTGGTGTTGCTCCAGCAGCAGGCCTGGCACCCAGCGGTGCTTCCAGGACGTAATTCTTCTGAGCAGCAATGAGGATAATCCTCAAGTTACGGACCCAGTCCGTATAATTGCTACCATCATCTTTCAACTTTGCTTTCTCAAGGAACGCATTAAAATTCAACGGAACAACAGCACGAGCCATCTATCTACAATCAACATAAACAAGCAAGATACTATCAGGTACTAAGTTCATGATAAATTTAAGTTCAATTAATCATATTACTTAAGAACTCCCACTTAGATAGACATCCCTCTAATCTTCTAAGTGATTACGTGATCCAAATCAACTAAACCATAACCGATCATCACGTGAGATGGAGTAGTTTTCAATGGTGAACATCGTTTATGTTGATCATATCTACTATGTGATTCACGCTCGACCTTTCGGTCTCCGTGTTCCGAGGCCATATCTGCATATGGTAGGCTCGTCAAGTTTAACCTGAGTATTCTGCGTGTGCAAAACTGGCTTGCACCCGTTGTAGATGGACGTAGAGCTTATCACACCCGATCATCATGTGGTGTCTGGGAACGACGAACTTTGGCAACGGTGCATACTCAGGGAGAACACTTCTTGATAATTTAGTGAGAGATCATCTTATAATGCTACCGTTAATCAAAGCAAGATAAGATGCATAAAAAGATAAACATCACATGCAATCAATATAAGGGATATGATATGGCCATCATCATCTTGTGCTTGTGATCTTCATCTCCGAAGCACCGCCATGATCACCATCGTCACCGACGCGACACCTTGATCTCCATCGTAGCATCGTTGTCGTCTCGCCAATCTTATGCTTCCATGACTATCACTACCGTTTAGTAATAAAGTAAAGCATTACATCGCGATTGCATTGCATACAATAAAGCGACAACCATATGGCTCCTGCCAGTTGCCGATAACTCGGTTACAAAACATGATCATCTCATACAATAAAATTCAGCATCATGCCTTGACCATATCACATCACAACATGCCCTGCAAAAACAAGTTAGACGTCCTCTACTTTGTTGTTGCAAGTTTTACGTGGCTGCTACGGGCTTAAGTAAGAACCAATCTCACCTACGCATAAAAACCACAACGATAGTTTGTCAAATAGACTCCGTTTTAACCTTCGCAAGGACCGGGCGTAGCCATACTTGGTTCAACTAAAGTTGGAGAGACAGTCGCCCGCAAGCCATCTATGTGCAAAGCACGTCGAGGGAACCGGTCTCGCGTAAGCGTACGCGTAAGGTTGGTCTGAGTCGTCTCGTCCAACAATACCGCCGAACCAAAGTATGACATGCTGGTAGGCAGTATGACTTGTATCGTCCACAACTCACTTGTGCTCTACTCGTGCATATAACATCAACATAAATAACCTAGCTCGGATGCCACTGTAGGGTTTCGTAGTAATTTCAAAAAATTTCCTACGCACACGCAAGATCATGTGATGCATAGCAACGAGGGGGAGAGTGTTTGTCTACGTACCCAATGCAGACCGACTGCGGAAGCGCTGACACGACGTAGAGGAAGTAGTCGTACGTCTTTAGATCCAACCGATCAAGCACCGAAACTATGGCACCTCCGAGTTCGAGCACACATTCAGCTCGATGACGATCCCCGGACTCCGATCCAGCAAAGTGTCGGGGAAGAGTTCCGTCAGCACGATGGCGTGGTGACGATCTTGATGTACTACAGCAGCAGGGCTTCGCCTAAACTCCGCTACAGTATTATCGAGGTATATGGTGGCAGGGGGCACCGCACACGGCTAAGGAATAGATCACGTGGATCAACTTGTGTGTCTAGAGGTGCCCCCTGCCTCCGTATATAAAGGAGTAGAGGGGGGGAAGGCTGGCCGGCCAAGGAGCAGGGCGCAGGAGAGTCCTACTCCCTCTGGGAGTAGGATTCCCCCCCCCCCCCCAATCCTAGTCGGAATAGGATTCGCGGAGGGGGAAAAGAGGAGGAGGGGGCCGGCCACCTCTCCTAGTCCTAATAGGACTAGGGGAAGGGGGAGGCGCGCAGCCCATCTAGGGCAGCCCCTTCTCTTTTCCACTCAGGCCCACTATGGCCCATATAGCTCCCGGGGGGTTCCGGTAACCCTCCCGGTATTCCGGTAAAATCCCGATTTCACCCGGAACACTTCCAATGTCCAAACATAGGCTTCCAATATATCAATCTTTACATCTCGACCATTTCGAGACTCCTCGTCATGTCCGTGATCACATCTGGGACTCCGAACAACCTTCGGTACATCATATGCATAAACTCATAATGTAACTGTCATCGTAACCTTAAGCGTGCGGACCCTACGGGTTCGAGAACCATGTAGACATGACCGAGACAAGTCTCCGGTCAATAACCAATAGCGGGACCTGTATGCCCATATTGGCTCCTACATATTCTACGAAGATCTTTATCGGTCAGACCGAATAACAACATACGTTGTTCCCTTTGTCATCGGTATGTTACTTGCCCGAGATTCGATCGTCGGTATCCAATACCTAGTTCAATCTCGTTACCGGCAAGTCTCTTTACTCGTTCCGTAATACATCATCTCACAACTAACATATTAGTTGTAATGCTTGCAAGGCTTATGTGATGTGTATTACCGAGAGGGCCCAGAGATACCTCTCCGACAATCGGAGTGACAAATCCTAATCTCGAAATACGCCAACCTAACATCTACCTTTGGAGACACCTGTAATGGTCCTTTATAATCACCCAGTTACGTTGTGACGTTTGGTAGCACCCAAAGTGTTCCTCTGGCAAACGGGAGTTGCATAATCTCATAGTCATAGGAACATGTATAAGTCATGAAGAAAGCAATAGCAACATACTAAACGATCGGGTGCTAAGCTAATGGAATGGGTCATGTCAATCAGATCATTCAACTAATGATGTGACCTCGTTAATCAAATAACAACTCATTGTTCATGGTCAGGAAACATAACCATCTTTGATTAACGAGCTAGTCAAGTAGATGCATACTAGTGACACTTTGTTTGTCTATGTATTCACACATGTATTATGTTTCCAGTTAATACAATTCTAGCATTAATAATAAACATTTATCATGATTATAAGGAAATAAATAATAACTTTATTATTGCCTCTAGGGCATATTTCCTTCAGGTGGTCCTTCAGCAAATCTTCCTCTCGTTCCCAGGTGGCTTCATCCTCCATGTGGTGGCTCCACTGAACCTTGCAAAACTTGATAACCTTGCTGCGGGTGACTCGACTGGCATACTCTAGAATCTTAACTGGTTTCTCCTCATAGGTCAAATCACTATCCAACTGAATCGCTTCCAGTGGTACCGTATCTCTCAGCGGTATGTCAGCCATCTCTGCGTGGCACTTCTTCAACTGGGATACATGGAACACGTCGTGAACTCCTGACAATCCTTCGGGCAATTCCAACTTATAGGCAACTTCTCCCGTACGCTCCAAAACTTTGTATGGGCCTGCAAAACGTGGCGCTAACTTTCCCTTAACTCCAAAACGCTTAACTCCTCGAAGTGGTGATACTCGAAGATAAACTCGGTCTCCGACTTCGTAAACTGTCTCCTTGCGTTTAGAATCTGCATAACTCATCTGCCTGGATTGAGCTACCTTCAGCCTGTCGCGAATTAATTTCATTTTCTGTTCAGACTCCTTTATCAGATCCGGTCCAAACAACTGGCGATCTCCAACTTCATCCCAGGACAAAGGGTCCTGCACCTCCTTCCGTACAAGGCTTCGAAAGGGGCCATTTTCAAACTGGATTGATAGCTATTGTTGTATGAGAACTCTGCATACGGCAAATTCTCGTCCCAACTAGATCCGTAATCTAGCACACAAGCTCTTTGCATATCCTCCAAAATCCGATTGACTCTCCCAGTCTGTCCATCTGTCTGTGGATGAAAAGCTGTGCTAAACTCCAGTATAGTTCCCAAAGTCTCATGCAACTGATTCCAGAACTTTGAGGTAAACTGGGTTCCTCTGTGTGATACAATGCTCCTTGGAACTCCATGCAGACATACGATTCTGGTCATGTATATCTTTGCCAACTTTGCACTGGTATAGGTAGTCTTCACTGGAATGAAATGAGCTACCTTTGTCAAACGATCGACTACAACCCATATCAAGTCATACCCTGAACGTGTTCTGGGCAATCCTGTAATAAAATCCATGCCTACCTTATCCCACTTCCATTCAGCTATCGGCAATGGTTGTAGCAATCCTACTGGCTTCTGATGCTCTGCATTCACTCTCTGACTTACATCACAAACTGCTACATACTCCGCAATATCCTTCTTCATTCCGGTCCAACAGAAAATATCCTTCAAATCCAAATACATCTTGGTATTTCCTGGGTGAATCGAATATGGTGAATCATGGGCCTCTTGGAAAATTAACTTCCTGATCTCCGGATCATTTGGCACATAAACACGGTCTTCAAATCATAGGGTGTCGTGCTCATCCTCACGAAATCCCTTAGCTTTTCCTTTGCTCATTTTCTCCTTAATAGAAGCAATCTCCTTGTCAGTCCTTTGAGCTTCTCTGATCTTATCCATCAAAGTAGACTGAATCTCCAATGCTACTACATAGCCTCTCGGGATTATTTCCAAACATAGCTCTCGAAGATTTTCGGCTAACTCCCTTGGTAAATCTCCCGTCATTAGGGTGTTGACATGGCTCTTACGGCTTAACGTGTCAGCTACTACGTTAGCCTTTCTAGGGTGATAATGCAATCTCATATCATAATCCTTGATGAGCTCCAACCATCTCCTTTGTCTGAGGTTCAACTCCTTCTGTGTGAAAATATACTTCAAGCTCTTGTGATCCGTGTACACCTCGCAATGGTTTCCAATCAGAAAATGTCTCCAAGTCTTCAATGCATGCACTACGGCTGCTAAATCCAAATCATATGTAACATAATTCAACTCATGGGGCTTAAGCTGTCGTGAGGCATATGATACAACTATTCCTTCCTGCAAAAGCACTGCTCCAAGTCCTTGACGTGAAGCGTCACAATACACCTCATAATCCTTGGTCTGATCCGGTAAAATCAACACTGGTGAGGTAACCAAACGTTTCTTCAACTTCTGAAAACTAGCCTCACATTCCTCAGTCCATATGAACTTGGTATCCTTCTTCAACAACTCCGTCATAGGCTTCGCAATCTTTGAGAAATTCTCAATAAACCTCCGGTAGTATCCTACGAGTCCAAGAAAACTCCTGATCTCTCCAACTATGGTTGGCGCTTCCCACTTGGTCACAGTATCAACTTTAGTGGGATCTACTGCTATACCTTCTCCGGATATAACGTGTCTGAGAAACGCAACTTCTTTCAACCAAAACTCACATTTGCTAAACTTGGCATATAACTGATGTTCTCTGAGCTTTCCAAGAACCAAACGCAAATGCTCCTTATGCTCCTCTTCATTCTTCGAGTAAACCAGGATATCATCAATGAACACTACGACAAACTTATCCAAGAACTCCATAAACACTTTGTTCATCATGTTCATAAAATATGCAAGTGCATTAGTCAGACCGAATGACATAATGGTATACTCGTACAGCCCATACCTGGTGGTAAAAGTTGTCTTAGTTATATCCTGTTCTCGAATCTTCAACTGGTGGTATCCTGATCGCAGATCGATCTTGGAAAATACCTTAGCTCCTTGCAATCGATCAAACAGATCATTGATCACCGGTAGTTGGTACTTGTTCTTGATGGTTACTTCATTCAATCCTCGATAATCAACAACCATCCTTAACGATCCATCCTTCTTTTCTACTGGAAGTACTGGCGATCCCCAAGGTGATGAACTTGGGAGAATATATCCTTTATCCAGTAACTCCTTAATCTGCTTCTTGATTTCCACCAAATACTTTGCGGGCATCCTATATGGTCTCTTTGATATTTGCCCTGTGCCTGGCAAAAGCTAAATCAAAAACTCAATATCTCTATCTGGTGGCATGCCTGGCAACTCTTCTGGAAATACATCGGGGAAATCCTTCACTACTTGTACTTCCTCCTGCATAACTCCTGTTAAACAATTTACTTGAGTCCTCTTCGGCACATGACGGGATACATACTTGATCCTTCTCCCTTCTGGGGTGGTAAGAAAGATCGACTTACTGGCACATTCAATATTCCCTTCATACTTTGACAACCAATCCATGCCTAATATCACATCCAATCCTTGAGATTCCAACACTATTAGGTATGATGGAAATACATAGTTACCAATCCTTAATGGTAACCGATCACACCATAGACTAGCCATATATTCTGCTCCAGGCGAGGTTACTAACATGGGTGACCTAAGGGCTTGGGTTGGCAGTTTATACTTATCCACAAATCCCCTTGATATGTATGAATGCGATGCACTAGTATCGAAAAGAACGAGTGAAGTAAATGACTTAACCAAAAACTTATCGATTATTGCATCCGACTGCTCTTCAACCTCCTCCACATTAACGTGGTTCACCTGTCCCCTGTTGAAAGGGTTCGGCTTATTCCCAGAGCTTCCATTGCCATTTCCATTCTATGATTCAGGACATTCGTTGGCATAATGTCCGGTCTTCTGGCACTTAAAGCAAGTGACTTGGCTTAGATCTTTCTTGGCTGGGGTCGATGGGTTGGTGCGGTTCTGGCCGTTGCTTCCTCCATTCCCATTACCAGTCTTGGGGCCATTGTGATGGTGCGAGCTACCTCCTCCATGGGTGTGCTGGAAATGTCCTCCCGGTCTAGGGGTAAAACGTGGCTTCTGCTGAGCTCCACATTTGTACTTTCCTTGTCCATACTTCCTCTTGCGATTCTCAATTTGTTGCTGCTTCCCTTCAATCATGAGAGCACGATCTACCAACTCCTGGTAGTTGTTGAAGGTTGCTACCATCAAATGCATGCTCAACTCATCATTCAGTCCTTCCAGAAACTTCTCCTGCTTTGCTACATCCGTAGCAACGTCATCTGGGGCATAACATGCTAATTTACTAAAGTCCTCCACACATTGGCCAACTGTCTGTCCTCCTTGGCGCAAGTTGCGAAACTCTCGCTTCTTCATGGCCATATCTCCTGCTGAAACATGGGCAGTTCGAAAAGCCTGCTGAAACTGGTCCCACGTGACAGTGTCGATAGGGAAAGTGGCTGTGAAATTCTCCCACCATGATGCTGCGGGTCATTCAAGCTGATGTGCGGCAAACTTCACCTTTTCCGCATCCATGCATCCTGCTGTGGTCAACTCTCTAGCTATCTTGCGGAGCCAATCATCTGCTACTATTGCCTCGGTGCTACTGGAAAACACCGGTGGATTCAGCCGAAGAAAACGTGCTAAGTGATCAATAGGTGGTGGTGGCGGTGGTGGGTTGTTGTTGTTGTTCCCTTGATTCTGATTCTGGACTAGTAACTGCATCAATGTGTTATGTTGCTCGATCAACTGGGTGAGCTCCGGTGGGAAGGTAAATCCGGGGTCACGTCTCGGAGGCATCTGAGGGTTTAGAAAAGATGAGATTTAAGAATAGAGGGGGTCTAAAGAGAAAACACTACCCATATGCACATGAGGCAAAAGCAAACAATTCACTTCATTCATTCAATCGAACAAGGGCATACAATCGATCTAACTATCCCAAAAGTGCTCGGACTATAATATTTACATGGTGGACTACTACTACTGATGAGGTGGTCTACTAGAAATATTCTTCGGTTGTAGACTCCACAATATCTGCTCCAGCTTCATCAACGTAGTCATCATCGCTATCATCCGGATCCGAGTCGGTGTCGTCGATGATGATGTAGTCTTCCAGGCGAATCTCCTTGGGTTCTTCGTCTTCTTCTACCGGTGTAGCGCCTCCCAAAAATATTCCGATCTTCTTGATCAGATCATCATTCTTCTCTACTAATACTTCAATTTCTTCTTCATAATCTTCATGTGTAGCCTTGATGTAATGCCCCGAGACCGATGTGCCAGGTGTCTTCCAATTTTCGCTGTCGTCGTCATGTCATTTTCTTGCGTGTTGCATCTCATCATGTCATCATGTGCATTGCATCATCATATTTTAAAACTTGCATTCGTCAGGGTTCTCCGAGTTTCTCTCTGTTGTCCGTTCTAAGCCCAACCACAGTTGCACGCGCCCGCGGCGTGTCCGAAATATTATTTTTATAAGTGGCCGAAAATGTTCTCGGAATGGGATGAAACTTGGCGTGCGGTCTTATAATAGTGTAGACAGAGTGCCTGTCAAGTTTCGTCGCATTCGGAGCTCGTTTGATAGCCCAACCGTTATATATATAGCGGCACCGTTGCCGATATTTTCGTCGGACGTTTTCGGTCTTCGGAAACCCGTGTCGGGCTGCAGTTCTTTTCTCTCCTCTCAGTCCAACCCTCCTACACAGCCCGAGTCTAGCCCACTAAACCCCCCTCCGACCGGAACCATTCGATTACGATCGGAGGGCTCCGAAACCCCCCTAACCCTAGCCCCTTCTCTCTATATATACACCTTCCCTAGCCCATTTTTGGACAAACCTAGCCTAAACCTATCCCCTACCTCTAGCCAGCCGCAATCCCCACCCCCTCCTCGAATTCCGTGCACATCCAGCCTCCCACCGCCACTTGGTGTCGCCGCCGCCGCGCCCCGGACCAATCCGGGCGTGCCACGTCGCCCCTGGCCGTCTCCAGCCACCCCTGGGCCGCCATGTGGCGTCGCCACCTCACCCCAGCGCTCCCCACTGCCGCCGGCCCTACGAGCCCTGTCGCAGCCCACCTGAGCCCATCTGGGGCTCGGGACAGCCCCCGCATCGCCTCCCGCTCCCTCGTCCCTGAGCTCCAGGGGAGGGAGCTCCCGCACCAGGCCCCGTCAGCATCCTCGCCGGAGCTGCTCGCCGGAGCAGCAACGAGCTCCACCAGGTCAACCCCGTCCCTCTCCTCTCCCTTTTCTCTCTCTTCTCTTTTTCTCTCCCTGACCTCTCTTGTCACACCCTAGCTAGTTCAAGCATTAGAGTGTGCATCATGTTTAAATTCCTCTTAAATTTGAAATGGGGAAGGCAGAAACCCCCAACACCCCCTGGAAACAACTAAGGTTTACTAAAATTATTTTCAATGAACCTGAAATGCCCTTCTAAAAAGTTCACCCTCTTTGTCTTGGGTTAGAACCTCTGGCAAAATTGGTGCACAATTTTCTAGGTCAAATAGAAGGTCATTGAATTAAATCATAAGTATTTGAATTTGGGCATTTAAATGCTATAAAATAATTTAAATGCTCAAATAATTCTTGAAATAAATGTTTGTTGTTGGAAATATTGTAAACAGAGCCCACAATTATTTTTAGGATTTTTGGAAACATTTTAGTATTTTTAATAAAGCCCAACAGTTGCAGTTAAATAGAAAAGGAAAACAAATCAGAAAAAGAGTGAGAGGGAGAAGCCCACCTGGGCCTTACCTGTGCTGGCCGGCCCACCTGGCTGTGCCAGTCGTCACCCACCTCTGCCAGTAGGCAGAGGCGTGTCGCCAGCACGTGCTCCCGCGGACACCTCCTGCTTCCAGCTCCTGCTGCGTCCTTGTCCCCATCCGAGCGCCACGGAGACGCCCAGCACCTCCCTGCACTCCTCCCCTCTCTCCCCCTCATCTCCCTCACCCTCCCTGCGATGGCTGAGCGCGATCCTCGCCGCCGTTCGTCGTAGTTGCCACCAGAGCCACCCCTCGCCTCCCTGACGTGCCCGTGAGCTCCGCCTCCATCGTCTACGCCTCCCCGTCGACTCACGCAACGCCGGACGCCTCCAAGCGCCTCCCCGATGCCTTCTTCTTCCTCGATCCGCCGAGATTGCCGGCAATGCCCCGATGACGTCTGACCTCTCCCGAGCCCGCTGAGACGCGTCTTGCAACCGCCGTGAGCTCCTCTACCAATCCCCCCTCTTCTCTGCTTCGTTTGTCGCCGTAGACGCCGCCCCCTTGCTCACCGTAGCATGTCGCCGCGCGAGCTCGACGCTGGCGTCACTCCGGTGGCCTTTTGGTCAAGCGCGGGTGCTTAACGCACTCCCCGCACCTCGCAGCGCCTCGCTAGCACATCCGTTTTCCCCCTAGCTTGCTGCAGCAGCAAAATCACCAACGGCCAAGCTCCGGCCGCCGCCACGAGCTCAACTCCGGCGAGCTCGCTCCACCCCAGCTCCTTCCACTTACCCCACTAGATGCGCGCGAGCCCCAGCTACGCGTAGGACCAAACCACGGTCGAATTGGTCGCCTGTGGCCGATTTCCGAAGCTCTCCGCCGTCTCGGCCTCGCCGGCGGCTCAACGCCGGCGGGATTTACCCCGCTGACCAGGGGTTTGACCCCAGTTTGACTCCGCCTAAGACACTAATAGGTGGGGCCGGCTCCTAACTAATTCAGATTAGTTTAAATTAGAGCTAATCACTCTGTTAGAGGATAATGACGTCATTAACTAACCCTCTCTCACTGACATGTGGGCCCAGAGCCTAACTAACACAGTTTAGTGCTAACTAAACACATCCGCGAAATGACTTGGTGTCAATCAATGACTTTATCAAGCTGTACCCACCAAAGTTTAGCCATTCCGTCGATCCCCTCGACGCGGATGACTAGCTTCGCAGCATCACCCACAAGCTATGTTCTGCCAATGTAGCCGAAGCCGACAAGGTTACTTACGCTACCTACAATCTCGAAGGCCCTGCTAGCCTCTGGTGGGAAAATTTTGAAGCTATGCGCCCGGTCGGCCAAATCACTACTTGGGCTGAATTCAGTGAGGCTTTCCGTGAGCATCACATTCCGGAAGGTCTCATGGATCGCAAGAGGGAGGAGTTCTGCAATTTCACCCAAGGAAGGCTGACTGTGGATGCATATAGTCGTGAATTTGGGAATCTGGCATGCTATGCCCCTGAAGAGGTATCTACTGACGCTAAGAACCAGGCAAGGTTCTGCAAGGGACTTAGCCTTAAGCTTCGCCGCGATCTTCGTCTGCATGAGTGCACCTCCTTTCAGAAGTTGGTCAATAAAGCCATCAGTGCTGAGACAGGCCAGACTGATTATGACGCTTCACGCAAGCACTCCCGTGATTTTGGCTCTTCACCCGGCTCTGGAGCTCAGAAGCGCCGGGTGTGGATCCTAAGCACGGCACTGCCACCCAGGTTCATCCCGAGGCCATCCTTTGAGGTGCCTCGTCCCAACCAGCAATTTGCACCGCCCAAGCCCTATGGTGGCCCCGCTGCTAACGCTGCTCCACGCCCCAATGTGGTGACATGCTTTAAGTGTGGAGAGCCGGGTCACTATAGCCGAGAGTGTCCCCAGAACAACAACCCCACTCAAACTGGAAAGTCCGTTGGCCGTGGTAAGCCCGCGGGAAAGACATTCTACGCCAAGCCGGTCACTACTGCCCGTGGCCATGTCAACTATGTTTCAGCCGAGGAGGCTCATGAGGATCCCAATGTTGTCCTTGGTACGCTCCTTGTTAACTGCCATCCTGCATCTGTTATTTTCGATATTGGAGCATCTCATTCGTTCATATCCAAGAATTTTGCTCGATTGCACAACACGACATTCTGTGACATGCCCTCTACCATGGAAATTCAAACTCCTGGCTCTAGATGGTAAACTTCTAGAGTAAGCCGTGGGAACGAAATTCTTGTCGATAGACTTGTCTTCCTTGCATCCTTAATAGCTCTCAAGTCCTCGGACATAAACATCATCTTGGGTATGGACTGGATGTCAGCTCATTATGCTAAGATTGATTGTGCCACTAGAACCGTTCAACTTACTCACCCATCGGGCAAGACAGTCAATGTCTTAACTCGAGTGGCCAAGCGCCAGCTCTACTCCCTAAATGCCAACCCCTTCCAGACCTTGAGGATGTTCCGGTAGTCCGAGACTTTCCAGATGTCTTTCCAGAAGAACTGCCAGGTGCTCCACCTGACAGGGATGTTGAGTTTGTGATAGACCTTGTTCCAGGAACCGTTCCAATTTCCAGAAGACCCTACAAGATGGCACCCTTAGAACTAGCAGAGCTTAAGAACCAACTCGATGACTCCTTGAAAAAGGGTTTCATCCGTCCTAGTTCCTCTCCATGGGCTTGCCCCGTCCTCTTCGTCAAGAAGAAATATGGAACAGATCGAATGGTTGTGGATTACCGACCTGTCAACTTGGTCACCATCAAGAACAAATACCCGCTTCCCAGGATCAACGATCTATATTATCAGCTCGCTGGATCCTCAGTCTTTTCCAAGATGGATTTGAGGTTGGGCTACCATCAAATCAAAATCAGAAACGGGGACATTCCCAAAACGGCCTTTGTTACTCGTTATGGCCAATACGAGTACACCGTTATGTCTTTCGGTTTAACCAATGCCCCAGCCACCTTATCCCGGTTAATGAACTCGGTCTTCATGGAGTATTTGGATAAATTCGTCGTAGTATACCTCGATGACATACTCATCTACTCCAAGAATGAAGAGGAACATGCCGAACATCTAAGGCTGGTATTGATGAAACTTCGAGAGCATCGCCTTTATGCCAAATTCTCCATGTGTGAATTTTGGTTGCCAGAAGTGACCTATCTAGGCCATGTAATCTCTGGTAAGGGTATTGCTGTCAATCCCGAGCGAGTTCAAGCCGTCCTTGATTGGACTCCACCTGAGATGGTCAAGCAAGTTCGGAGCTTCCTTGGCTTAGCGAGCTATTGCCGCCGCTTTGTCAAGAATTTCTCCAAGGTTGCTAAACCTCTAACTGAACTCCTCAAGAAAGATAAAAAGTTCGAGTGGACTCCACAGTGCGAGTTCAGCTTCCAGGAACTGAAAAGACACCTGACATCTGCTCGCGTACTGGTACCACCAGATTTCTCCAAGGACTTTGTTATCTATTTCAACGCCTCGCAACAAGGACTAGGTTGCATACTCATGCAGGATCGTCAGGTAATTGCCTATGCTTCACGGCAATTACACCCACATGAGGAAAATTATCCCACACATGATCTAGAGCTTGCAGCTATAGTTCATGCACTTAAAACCTGGCGACATTACCTCCTCGGTAACCGTTGCGAGATCTTCACCGATCACCAAAGTTTGAAATATATCTTCACCCAACCAGATTTGAATCTCAGGCAAAGACGTTGGGTCGAGTTGATCTCGGATTACGACTTAGGAATAACTTACACCCCGGGCAAAGCCAATGTCATGGCTGATGCACTAAGTCGTAAGTCCTATTGTAACAACCTGATGTTAAAACAAAGTCAACCACTTCTCCATGAGGAATTTCTTAAGCTTAATCTTCACATTGTTCCTCGAGGATTCCTATCCACCCTGGTGGCGAAACCTACCCTTACGGATCAGATCATCAAGGCACAGAAGGTAGATCTGGGAATCTCACGTATTAAGAGAAGCATTAAGAAAGGAGTCGCGAATTGTTTCTCCATTGATGATCAAGGTGTCGTATACTTTGGTAATCGCCTAGTGGTTCCAAAGGCACAAAACCTGAGGCGGCTGATCCTTAAGGAAGCTCATGAATCCCCTCTCACCATTCATCCCGGTAGTACCAAAATGTATCAAGACCTACGCCAGAGGTTTTGGTGGACTAGGATGAAGAGAGAAATCGCTCAATATATTGCTAATTGCGACGTTTGTCGTCGTGTTAAGGCAGAGCATCAACGGCCTGCTAGCACCCTTCAACCTTTGGCTATTCCCGAGTGGAAATGGGATAAAATCAGTATGGATTTCATCACTGGGTTTCCCAGGACCAAGAGAGGGAATAATGCCATCTTCGTCATGGTTGACCGTCTATCCAAAGTAGCCCACTTTCTACCTGTTCGTGAGAGTATCACCGCTAGCCAGCTAGCCGATTTATACATCTCCCGAATAGTGTCCCTTCATGGTGTCCCATTGGAAATTAACTCAGACCGTGGGAGCCTCTTCACCTCTCGATTTTGGGAAAGTTTCCAAAATGCTATGGGAACTCGTCTTTCTTTTAGCACCGCCTTCCATCCTCAATCAAGTGGTCAAGTAGAGCGAGTTAATCAAATTCTGGAAGATATGCTCCGAGCCTCTGTCATCTCGTTCGGAATGGGTTGGGAGAAATGGCTTCCATTCGTGGAGTTCGCTTATAACAATAGTTATCAAGCTAGCTTAGGCAAGGCTCCTTTCGAAGTTCTCTATGGACGAAAATGTCGAACGCCTCTTAACTGGTCAGAAACCGGGGAAAGACAACTCTTTGGCCCGGATATGATTCAGGAAGCAGAAGAGCAGGTTCGCGTTATTCGTGAGAAATTGAAAACAGCCCAATCTCGTCAAAAGAGTCAATATGATCGTAAACATAATCCTATGACTTATGAAGTCGACGAGAAGGCTTACCTTCGGGTTACTCCATTAAAGGGAACCCATCGTTTCGGTATCAAAGGCAAATTGGCTCCTCGTTACATTGGACCTTTTCGCATTCTTGCCAAACAAGGAGAAGTTGCCTACCAATTGGAAATATCTTTGCATCTTTCCAGAGTTCACGATGTCTTCCACGTTTCTCAACTCAGGCGTTGCTTCGCGGATCCTATCCATGGAGTGGACCACGAAACGCTTTATCTACAAGATAACCTCTCATATCGGGAATATCCCGTTCGTATCCTTGATCAAGCCGAGCGTACCACTCGACGCCATAACATCAAGTTTCTCAAGGTTCAATGGTCACACCATTCCGAGAAAGAAGCCACTTGGGAAAGGGAGGATCGTCTTCGACTCGAGTAACCCACCTTCTTCCCGGAGGATCCTAAATCTCGGGACGAGATTCTTTTGAGTGGGGGTGAGTTGTCACACCCTAGCTAGTTCAAGCATTAGAGTGTGCATCATGTTTAAATTCCTCTTAAATTTGAAATGGGGAAGGCAGAAACCCCCAACACCCCCCTGGAAACAACTAGGGTTTACTAAAATTATTTTCAATGAACCTGAAATGCCCTTATAAAAAGTTCACCCTCTTTGTCTTGGGTTAGAACCTCTGGCAACATTGGTGCACAATTTTCTAGGTCAACAGAAGGTCATTGAATTAAATCATAAGTATTTGAATTTGGGCATTTAAATGCTATAAAATAATTTAAATGCTCAAATAATTCTGGAAATAAATGTTTGCTGTTGGAAATATTCTAAACAGAGCCCACAATTATTTTCAGGATTTTTGGAAATGTTTTAGTATTTTTAATAAAGCCCAACAATTGCAGTTAAATAGAAAAAGAAAACAAATCAGAAAAAGAGAGAGAGGGAGAAGCCCACCTGGGCCTTACCGGCCCACCTAGCATGTGCCAGTCGTCACCCACCTCTGCCAGTAGGCAGAGGCGTGTCGCCGGCGCGTGCTTCCGCGGCCACCTCCTGGTTCCACCTCCTGTTGCCTCCTCGTCCCCATCCGAGCGCCACGGAGACGCCCAGCACCTCCCTGCACTCCTCCCCTCTCTCCCCCTCGTGTCCCTCACCCTCTCCCACGATGGCCGAGCGCGATCCTCGCTGCCGTTCGCTGTAGTTGCCACTAGAGCCACCCCCTCGCCTCCCTGACGTGCCCGTGAGCTCCGCCTCCATCGTCTATGCCTCCCCGTCGACTCACGCAACGCCGGACGCCACCAAGCGCCTCCCCGACGCCTTCTTCTTCCTCGGTCCGCCGAGATCGCCGGCAATGCCCCGACGACGTCCAACCTCCCCCGAGCCCACTGAGACGGGTCCTGCAACCGCCGTGAGCTCCTCTACCGATCCCCCCTCTTCTCTGCTTCATTTGCCGCCGTAGACGCCACCCCCTTGCTCACTGTAGCACGCCGCCGCGTGAGCTCGACGCCGGCGTCACTCCGATGGCCTTTTGGTCAAGCGCGGGTGCTTAACGCACTCCCCGCACCTCGCAGCGCCTCCCTAGCACGTCCGTTTTCCCCCTAGCTTGCTGCAGCAGCAAAATCACCAACGGCCGAGCTCCGGCCGCCGCCACGAGCTCGACTCCGGCGAGCTCGCTCCACCCCAGCTCCTCCCACTTGCCCCACTAGATGCGCGCGAGCCCCAGCTACGCGTAGGACCAAACCGCGGTCGAATTGGTCGGCTGTGGCCGATTTCCGAAGCTCTCCACCGTCTCGGCCTCGCCGGCGGCTCAACGCCGGCGGGATTAACCCCGCTGACCAGGGGTTTGACCCCAGTTTGACTCCGCCTGAGACACTGATAGGTGGGGCCGGCTCCTAACTAATTTAGATTAGTTTTAATTAGAGCTAATCACTCTGTTAGAGGTTAATGACGTCGTTAACTAACCCTCTCTCACTGACATGTGGGCCCAGAGCCTAACTAACCTAGTTTAGTGCTAACTAAACACTAACTAACTCTGTTAGTTAGCTGAGAGACTGACAGAAGGGGCCCACCAGTCAGGTTTGACCTGGGCTGGCGCCTTTGACACGCTGACGTCACAGTGACGCAGTGCTGACGCATTAACTCAATTACTGGATTTATTCTTTAATAGGAAATTCCAGAAAATAGTCAAAACTTCTAAAAATCATAGAAAATCAACCATAGCTCCAAATGCAAAGATTTATATATGAAAAATGATCAGAAAAATTCAATCTATCCATCTTTAGTGGTTTCATGCATGACAAAGCAAGTTAACCCTGCTGTTTAAGTAGAATAAGGTAATGCACTCATAAGGCCATGTTTAATGAGCTAATATTTGAATCTTTGATTCAAATGAGTTCATACCCTTCTGTTTTAGCTTGCATTAGCCCAAAATACTTTCATCTTGCCATGTCATAGCATGCATCATATTGTTGCATATTGCCATGTGTTGATTATGTTCAGTGTGTCTTTCGTGGTAGGTTCTGCCTCCGAGGATAACCCCGAGTATTCGTCTGAAGGCCAGTACCCTACTACCTCTACAACAGGAAAGCAACCCATTGATCATTCCGATACAACCCATGTTCCCGCTTCTGCTCTTGTTTACTGCATTAAGACAACGCGATTCAAACTACTGTGTGCTACGGTAGCTAAACCCTTATCCTCTGCATTACCTGTCATTGCCACAGTAACTAGATGAAACCCACTAGCATGTGTAGGAGTTGATTGAGCCATGTATGTGATTCCTACCTTGCTATGCCTGCTATGCTTAGAGTTGTGTCAGGTCTGGTTCATCTAGGTGATGGGCTAGAGTGATATGATTATGTCGGTAATATGAGGGATGTGTTGAACATGTTTTGGTAAAGGTATCGATGAGAGGCCATGTAGGAGTACATGGTGGGTTGTTTCATTGAGGCCGTCCATAAGAACTGAGATCTGCATGTGTGATTTAAGATGCAGTTACTACCGTACATTGGGCCCGAAACCAATGGACCCTCTCGGCTTCTTAATCACCCTAGTACTCTGTCCAGGAGTTGCAAATAGTTTCTGGTGTTTGTAGGTTATGTATTGGCGGCCGTGCGTAGCACTGACCATAGGGGTGGGCTATGTTGCGATAGATACACCGTGGCCGGGTATGCCGGGCACCCGTTTGGCGTCTCGGGACCCTGTTCACATCGTTCGGGCCGTATGTGGAAACCTCGGCCGGACTCCCTGCGGATGGAACCTAGATAGGCGACAAACCTGGACTAGAGACTTAAGTGTTTAGGTAGGCCGTCCCCGACACCCTTGCTGGGCTTCCGCTTGAAGGTTGCCGAGTACATGTCGTGTAAACGGCGGTAAGTGGTGAAAGCGTGTATGAAGAAGTACACCCCTGCAGGGTATAAAACTATTCGAATAGCCGCGTCCGCGGTAAAGGACTACTTGGTTGCATGTACAGTTCATAGACAAGTTAAATGGATACTATTAAAAGTCTCAAGATAAGTGTGAGTACCGAGGATGGCCCTCACATAGGATGACGAGAGAGGATCCCCGGTGGAGTATTGTGTTGGTGAGTAGTGGACTCGTGTGCGAAAACTATTTTACTAGTGGAGTTCCGTAGGATAGCTTAGCCAAGAGTCAAAGCTGGCTTGCTGCAATAACCCCACCACCTTCTTGAGAATGAGCATGTATATTAGGTTCTGATGTAAGACTTGCTGAGTACCCTTGTACTCATGTTTGCTTAATTACTGTTTTCAGACGACAACACCACCCCTCTGATGGGTTCTACGTAGAACTTGACGTCGATCAGTAACTAGCCACCCAGGTGGTGATCCTGGCCATGGAGGGCCCTATGTAGATAGACAGGCTTCAAGAAGCCTTCTTTCTTTCTAGTGTCTGTACTCAGACTATTTACTTCCGCTTGTGGTTGTATGATTGTATGACTTGAGTGTCGGGTCATGTGACCCCTATCTGTATGAACTTGTTATGTATGGCTCTCTGGAGCCTTTAAATAAAGTACATGAGTTGTAGAGTTTTGTTGTGATGCCATGTTGTATGTACTCATATCGGGCATATTGTGTGTACGATTGAAATGCTCGGTATGAGTGGGATTCGACAATCTAGTTGTTTATCCTTGGCAGCCTTTCTTGTGGGGAATGTAGTCTAGTGTTCCTCGAGTCATAGTAGTCCGCTATAGCCCGGTTCACCGGAGTCCTGCTAGCCTAGCACTACTGTTCAGGACACTTGACTGGCCGGCATGTGTTTCACTTTGTTCCTATGTCTGTCCCTTTGGGGAAATGTCACGCGATGACTTCCGGAGTCTTGTTTGCCCAGTGCTACAGCCCGGAATCACTCGCTGATGACCGACATGCTTGATGTGATTCATGTATGCATGTCTCCATAGGTCTGTGCCGCGTTGGGTTCACGACTAACCATGTCGGCCAGGGTTCTCTGGCATATGGATGCTAGCGACACTATCATATACGTGAGCCTAAAGGCGCAAACGGTCCCGGGCCATGGTAAGGCGGCACCCGTGGAATACCGTGCGTGAGGACGCAAAGTGATATGAGGTATTACCGGCTAGATCGATGTGGCTTGGGATCGGGGTCCTGACATGTCTGCTCTTCCACGTGGTCAACGCCGCCACCAGGGCTCCCTCGCCGACACCCACGATGAACCGCCGTTGGATCCGGCCGGAATGGACCCGGCGTGACCAGATCCGGCCATCCCCATGTCCCCGCGACCTCCCGGCCGTTGCTGCGCCTTCGCCGGCGTGCGTCGTCGCCGCCATCTCTGCCTTTCGGTTCGTGCGGGCACGAGGAGGAAGAGCGCCTCTCGTGTGGGCCCCGCGTGGGCCGATGCGCCCCAAGGCCCAGCTCCCGGCCCAGTCGCCCGGCCTGCTGTTTCCACCGCCTTGGGCAAAGGCCCACTGGGTGAGAACCCCGCTGTGCACTGTTGGCCCAGTCCGATTCGGCCCGCCCTCTAATTTTTTCATATCTACAATTTGTCTATTTTTCCAGAGGAGAGCATTTTTGCAGGAAAACCCTTGTGGGTCATGCATATAATAACGCATGAACCGTGCATCGGATCTAAATAAGTTATATATGAAACTTGCTTAGAATTTTGTCTAGATTCATAATATCCAACTTTCATCTGTTTTAAATGTTTAAAATGTTGTTTGATTAAATTTGCTCCTATGCCATGTTAAAATGCTTTAATTCATAACTAATTAACCGTAACTCCGAATTTAATAAACTTTATATGTAAATGGGGTAGAATTTTGCCTAGTTTAACATGGTGGCATCATCTTCGTGCTTCGTGTTTCAAAAGTTATCAAGATGAGGTATTTAAATCCACCAATCTCGTCATTGGGGTTACCTTGGGTTATATTTCACCTAAAGCCTTCCCTAAGGTTTGTTGCTATCTATGGTGCTTATAAAGGACCCAAGTTCTTCTTTATCCTTCCGATGAACAAGTTCCTCATCTTCTTGTTCTTATCAATCCAATATTGTTTTTGTTAGTGGCGGAATTTCACCTCAAGTTCTATAGATGTTTTCCATAAGCCCACTACAAGCTTATCCTCTTCGTTGTTGTTTTCCCAACAACCCTGCGCAATCCTTTCTTGCAAGGATGCTTTCCAAGTTCAATTGTGATAGAAGTTGTCATTTTCTTCTCCGCTCTTTTGTTCTGACAATCTACCTTTGATTCTTTCATCCAGAGGCATTGTGATGTTGCTCTTTTCTCTCAAAATCTTGGATCATGTTCTTTTCATGATTATCCATTTAACCGGAGTGTTCTGTCCTTTTTGCTCAAGTTCTTTCGCCTTATCAAGCCTTGCATCCCTTCTCAAACGGAGTGCTGCCCAAAGTTGTTCTTCCTTGTTCCTCTTTGCTTATAGAGTATTTTCAACTTGATTTATCTCCGTTCTATTCTTTTCTCGAAATGGCTTAACCTTTTCAAGGTTTGTGGTTTCACTCGTTTGTCAAAGAAGCAACTTAGTTCTACCTCTTCTCTTTCTCTTCCGTTTTCCCTCCGGTGCCATTCTAGATCTCGGGACGAGATCCTTTCGTAGTGGTGGAGTATTGTAACGCCCCGAGACCGATGTGCCAGGTGTCTTCCAGTTTTCGCTGTCGTTGTCATGTCATTTGCTTGCGTGTTGCATCTCATCATGTCATCATGTGCATTGCATCATCATATTTTAAAACTTGCATTCGTCCGGGTTCTCCGAGTTTCTCTCTGTTGTCCGTTCTGAGCCCAACCACACTTGCACGCGCCCGCGGCGTGTCCGAAATATTATTTTTATAAGTGGCCGGAAAATCTTCTCGGAATGGGATGAAACTTGGCGTGCGGTCTTATTATAGTGTAGACAGAGCGCCTGTCAAGTTTCGTCACATTCGGAGCTCGTTTGATAGCCCAACCGTTATATATATAGCGGCACCATTGCCGGTATTTTCGTCGGACGTTTTCGGTCTTCGGAAAACCATGTCGGGCTCCAGTTCTTTTCTCTCCTCTCAGTCCAACCCTCCTACACAGCCCGAGTCCAGCCCACTAAACCCCCTCCGACCGGAACCGTTCGATTACGATCGGAGGGCTCCGAAACCCCCTAACCCTAGCCCCTTCTCTATATATATACACCTTCCCTAGCCCATTTTGGACAAACCTAGCCTAAACCTATCCCCTACCTCTAGCCAGCCGCAATCCCCACCTCCTCCTTGAATTTCGTGCACATCCAACCTCCCACCGCCACATGGCGCCGCCGCCGCCGCGCCCCGGACCAATCCGGGCGTGCCACGTCGCCCATGGCCGTCTCCAGCCACCCCTGGGACGCCATGTGGCGTCGCCACCTCACCCTAGCACTCCCCACCGCCGCCGGCCCTGCGAGCCCTGCCGCGGCCCACCTGAGCCCATTTGGGGCTCGGGACAGCCCCCGCGTCGCCTCCCGCTCCCTCGTCCCCGAGCTCCAGGGGAGGGAGCTCCCGCACCAGGCCCCGTCGGTGTCCTCGCCGGAGCTGCTCGCCGGAGCAGCAACGAGCTCCACCAGGTCGACCCCATCCCTCTTCTCTCCCTTTTCTCTCTCTTCTCTTTTTCTCTCCCTGACCTCTCTACGCTTCCACGTGGTCAGTGCCGCCACCAGGGCTCCCTCGCCGACGCCCACGACAAACCGCCGTTGGATCCGGCCGGAATGGACCCGGCGCGACCAGATCCGGCCATCCCCATGTCCCCGCGACCTCCCCACCGTTGCTGCGACCTTGCCAGCGTGCGCCGTCGCCGCCGTCTCTGCCTTTCGGTTCGTGCGGGCACGAAGAGGAAGAGCGCCTCTCATGTGGGCCCCGTGTGGGCCGATGCGCCCCAAGGACCAGCTGCCGGCCCAGTCGCCCGGCCTGCTGTTTCCACCGCCTTGGGAAAAGGCCCACTGGGTGAGAACCGTGCTGTGCACTGTTGGCCCAGTCCGATTCCGCCCGCCTCTGTTTCTTTTTCAGATCTACAATTTGTCTATTTTTCCAGAGGAGAGCATTTTTGCAGGAAAACCCTTGTGGGTCATGCATATAATAACTCATGAACCGTGCATCGGATCTAAATAAGTTATATATGAAACTTGCTTAGAATTTTGTCTAGATTCATAATATCCAACTTTCATCTATGTTTGAAATTTTTAATATGTTATTTGATTAAATTTGCTCCTATGCCATGTTAAAATGCTTTAATTCATAACTAATTAACCGTAACTCCGAATTTAATAAACTTTATATGTAAATGGGGTAGACTTTTCCTAGCTTAACATGGTGGCATCATCTTGCATGTTTAATAACTATAAAATATGGTTTAAGGCAGAACAAGACCAAACCTAATATATGCATATGAGGAGTTTCCGGAATTGTTGGTCGTTGTTTCCGGCCTCATTTAAACTTGACTAGATAGGTAGTTTTACTTCGCTTCACCCTCTTGCCATGTTTGACAACATTTAATATTGTTTGGTACATAAACAAGATCGAACTAAATAACTTGAATGTGGTGTTTCGTCAATATGCAACCCGTTGTATATTGAGCTCCACCTAATTTGTAGGATTATTTGTGCACTTTGCCATGCCATGCTTCATTAAACCGAACATGCATCATACTTGGTTGTGCATCATGCCATGTTTATGTCATGGTTGTTTACTATGTTGTGTGCTTCTTTCCGGTGTTGCTTCTTCGGGTTGTTTTCCGGTAACGTCGTGATTGTGAGGACCCGTTCGTCTACGTCCGTTTGTCTTCTTCATGGACTCGTTCTTCTTCCTTGCAGGATTTCAGGCAAGATGACCAGACCCTCGAAATCACTTCTATCTTTGCTTGCTAGTTGCTCGCTCTTTCACTAGGCCTATGCTGCGATACCTACCACTTGCTTATCATGCCTCCCATATTGTTGAACCAAGCCTCTAACCCACCTTGTCCTAGAAATCCGTTGTTTGGCTATGTTACCGCTTTGCTCAGCCCCTCTTATAGCGTTGTTAGTTGCAGGTGAAGATTGGAGCTTGTTCCATGTTTGGAACATGGATATTTTGTTGGGATATCACAATATATCTTATTTAATTAATGCATCTATATACTTGGTAAATGGTGGAAGGCTCGGCCTTATGCCTGGTGTTTTGTCCCACTCTTGCCGCCCTAGTTTCCGTCATATCGATGTTATGTTCCCGGATTTTGCGTTCCTTACGTGGTTGGGTTATAATGGGAACCCCTTGACAGTTCGCCTTGAATAAAACTCCTCCAGCAAGGCCCAACATTGGTTTTACCATTTGCCACCTAGCCTTTTCCTTTCCCTTGGGTCGGCCAGCCCAAGGGTCATCTTTATTTTAAACCCCCGGGCCAGTGCCCCTCTGAGTGTTGGTCCAACCCAGAGCACCGTGCAGGGCCATCCCTTGGCAACTTGGGTTACGTCGGCTCCTGTACGCTTAGCTTATCCGGTGTGCTCTGAGAACGAGATATGTGCAGCTCATATCGGGATTTGTCGACACAGCGGGTGGTCTTGCTGGACTTGTTTTACCATTGTCGAGGATGTCTTGTAGAACCGGGATACCGAGTCTGATCGAAATGTCTCGGGAGGAGGTCTATTCCTTCGTTGATCGTGAGAGCTTGTCATGGGCTAAGTTGGGACACCCCTGTAGGGATTTGAACTTTCGAAAGCCGTGCCCGCGGTTATGGGCAGATGGGAATTTGTTAATGTTTGGTTGTAGATAACTTGAACCTTAACTTAATTAAAATGAATCAACTGCGTGTGTAACCGTGATGGTCTCTTTCCGGCGGAGTCCGGGAAGTGAACACGGTGTTGGAGTTATGATTGATGTAGGTTGTTCTAGAATCTCTTCTTGATCATACTTTTATCGACCGTGCTTTGCCTTCTCTTCTCGCTCTCATTTGCGTATGTTAGCCACCATATATGCTAGTCGCTTGCTGCAGCTCCACCTCATACCTTTTACCTTACCCATAAGCTTAAATAGTCTTGAGCGCGAGGGTGCGAGATTGCTGAGTCCCTGTGGCTCACAGATACTTCCAAAACCAGCTTGCAGGTGCCGAGGTTACCGTGCGGATGACACAACCAAGCTCAGGAGGAGCTCGATGAAGATCTTGTCCTTTGTGTTGTTTCGTTCTAGTTGATCAGTAGTGGAGCCCAGTTGGGGTCGATCGGGGACCTTGTCACTTTTGGGGTTCTTCTTTTATTTTGGTTCCGTAGTCGGACCTTGATTGTATCTGGATGATGTAATGCTTCATTCATGTAATTGTGTGAAGTGGCGATTGTAAGCCAACTATGTATCTTTTTCCCTTATGTATTACACGGGTTGTGTGAAGGTTACCTCACTTGCGACATTGCTTTCAATGCGGTTATGCCTCTAAGTCGTGCTTCGACACGTGGGAGATATAGCCGCATCGAGGGCGTTACAAGTTGGTAATCAGAGCCTTCCCTGACCTTAGGAGCCCCACTGATTGATTGTTATTAGCGGCCAAGTTGTGTCTAGAAAAATGTTTTGAGTCAATTAGGAATTATATATCAGAGAGTTTAGGAATTCTTTTTACTTCCCAGTCTCCTCATCGCTCTGGTAAGGCATCCTGATGTAGAGTTTTGACTCTTCTCTTCTCAAATTTCACTAAAAAAAATTTAGGATCACGCGGGTATCTTGGAATCGTTCCGATGGTTTTGTGACGAGAACATTGTCTTGGTGCCTCCTGTCTAGGGGTTGTGGCAGTGTCCCGGGGAGTTGAGCTCCGAGGTGTTGTCGTCACAAGTTTATCGTTGCAATTCTGGAATACCTGAGTTTAGTATGCTGACATCGAAAATCTCTTTTATGCAGTTGTTGGTGAGATAACCTCGACGCCACCTAGTACTGGGGCGGGAGTTCGGGAGTATTGCCATAACTTGTATAACGGATGCTTTTCAAAGGTTGAGGTAGATGATATCCGAAGGTTTCTTGGTTATGTGTTGAAGGATGGATACAGCTGGATGTAGGATTTGCTAGTTTTGGGTGAGATATTATGCTTCCCCTGTATCCCCAATACCTGATTGCATAACCGGAAAGGTTTGGGAGTTTCATAGGTGGGAATTCAAGTAGCTCTTAGGATATCTTTCCGACGGATGTATGATATGAAATTGGGGTTCGACGTCTAGTGGTCCGCCTATTCACGGTCGGTTTTACAGTAGTCTTGTTGTGTCTTAAAGAGTCCTTGGATATGCCGACTTGGGGACGCTTCGTATGTCATGTGCACTGCCTTGTACATGATGGTGTTGTACGATCGAGCCCGTGTAGGCCCCACCACGAAAACTTCGGGCGAAATCTCTATCATATGTTTGTTCCGGCTTATTCTGCAAGCCAACCCTTTTTTTTGTTTTGAGTTGTGGTATTCGAGTTTCTTCGAAGTCAAATGTTGATTCCATACCTTCTCTAAATGGTGTTCTCATACTTCTATGGGAATACTAATCCTTCTCGATCATTGAGCTTGTCATCTAAATTTCTTCTCAACCGATGTACTTCTCTTCAAGTGGATCTGATCATTTCAACAACCGCAAGATCAAGTATCAGTTCTTCTCAACGGTGTTTGTTTCATCCATCTCCAAGTTGCCTTTGTTTTCCCACCCACCCACCCTTTTTCCTCAAGGACTCAGATTTCTTAATCAAGTATCCTTTTATTCTTGTTAAGTCTCTCCATCCTTTTCTATCAATATTCTTATCCGGTGATTCTCATGAAGATCCTAACGGAGCTTCAAGTTATCATTCTTTGTTTCTTCTCTTCTCCGGTGGATTCAAGTCAAGATTTGTCGATTATATCCCCTTTCCTCATTTCAAATACCTTCTCTTGACGGTGCTACTCATATTCATTCATTTCTCGCTATTCAATTGTTCCGGAGTGCTGAAGATGTCTCGAAGATTCGTGTTTCCACTCTTAATCCGTTCAAGCTATTTTGAGGATGTTATCTAATTCAAACCATTTAACTCAACCGGTGCTTTCACTTTTAAATAGTTCAACGGTGTATCTTTTGAGTGGGCCCTAACCCACAGGTCTTTCCCAGGATCTTACCTGACTCTTCTAATTTCCGAAGTTATTCTCATATTCATCTCAAAGTTTGACGTAAGAATGATTTATCATCAGTCAAATGCTTTTCTTCAAGATCTTTCAAATTCTTTTCATCGTTGGCTCAACTTTTCCATTCTTCATTCCGGAGTGTCTCAATAATTCATGGTGGTGTATCTCATCGTATTTCATAACACTTGAAGACCGAAGAAGAATTTTTCCTCCATATCTTGCTCCATTCTCTTCAAGATTTGTGATTCTAGCTTGTTGCCATCCTCTCATAGTTGTTTTTGGATTGTGATAATTCTTTTAAACTATCTGGAGCAAATTCAAGAGTCTTCTCAATTTGTTATCCGGAATCCATCTTTTCAAATATTATTCATTCTCAGCTTTCAGCTCCCGTTCTTCAATCTTACCGTTGCTTCGTTCAAGTGATCTTTAATCTGTTCATGATCCCTTCGTTCTCATGTATCTAGTTTCTCTCAAGCATCTTCGTTCATCTGCAAATTCTTCCCGGTGATTCGTTATCTTTTATTCGTTCATTTTCAATTCTTACAGTGGTTCATTCAAGATTTCTTCTTCTTTCTTATCATATCAATTTATTCGTTGTTTCAACCCTTCCGGTGGTTCGTTCAATCCCTTCCCAAGTCTGATGTTATATCTCTCTTAATCTTTTCTATGAGAATATGTAATATGCCAAATCCGTTGATTGTCATCAATTTAAATTGGTGAAGGATAAGCATAATGTAATTCTTATTCTTGTTTCATCAAGTTTATTCAATTTCTTCTCCGGAGTGGTTCACCATATCACATTCTCAGTTCGAGATGCTTTATCTTTTCTTTTCTTGGAGTTCGAAGCTCTCTCAATTATATCGTCATGGAGATCCATCTAAATCATTGCAAGGATTCACCTTGTGTTTTCAATTTCTCGCTCTTTTTATTCTTTTATTTCCGGAGTTCTCATGAAGGTTCTACATGATGGTTCATAAAGGATTTAATTCCTTCTCCAAGCGTTCATCAAGATTCTTTTCAGATGAGTTCAAGCTTTCTTCATCTTGTAATCCGGAGTGCAATTCTTTCACGCATATCTTTTGAGGTGGTGTTATGTCATTCTTGATAATTTCCCTTCGTGCTTCGTGTTTCACAAGTTATCAAGATGAGGTATTTAAATCCACCAATCTCGTCATTGGGGTTACCTTGGGTTATATTTCACCTAAAGCCTTCCCTAAGGTTTGTTGCTATCTATGGTGCTTATAAAGGACCCAAGTTCTTCTTTATCCTTCCGACGAACAAGTTCCTCGTCTTCTTGTTCTTATCAATCCAATATTGTTTTTGTTAGTGGCGGAATTTCACCTCAAGTTCTAGAGATGTTTTCCATAAGCCCACTACAAGCTTATCCTCTTCGTTGTTGTTTTCCCAACAACCCCGCGCAATCCTTTCTTGCAAGGATGCTTTCCAAGTTCAATTGTGATAGAAGTTGTCATTTTCTTCTCCGCTCTTTTGTTCTGACAATCTACCTTTGATTCTTTCATCCAGAGGCATTGTGATGTTGCTCTTTTCTCTCAAAATCTTGGATCATGTTCTTTTCGTGATTATCCATTTAACCGGAGTGTTCTGTCCTTTTTGCTCAAGTTCTTTCGCCTTATCAAGCCTTGCATCCCTTCTCAAACGGAGTGCTGCCCAAAGTTGTTCTTCCTTGTTCCTCTTTGCTTACAGAGTATTTTCAACTTGATTTATCTCCGTTCTATTCTTTTCTCGAAATGGCTTAACCTTTTCAAGGTTTGTGGTTTCACTCGTTTGTCAAAGAAGCAACTTAGTTTTACCTCTTCTCTTTCTCTTCCGTTTTCCCTCCAGTGCCATTCTAGATCTCGGGACGAGATCCTTTCGTAGTGGTGGAGTATTGTAACGTCCCAAGACCAATGTGCCAGGTGTCTTCCAGTTTTCGCTGTCGTTGTCATGTCATTTGCTTGCGTGTTGCATATCATCATGTCATCATGTGCATTGCATCATCATATTTTAAAAGTTGCATTCGTCCGGGTTCTCCGAGTTTCTCTCTGTTGTCCGTTCTGAGCCCAACCACACTTGCACGCGCCCGCGGCGTGTCCGAAATATTATTTTTATAAGTGGCTGGAAAATGTTCTCGGAATGGGATGAAACTTGGCGTGCGGTCTTATTATAGTTTAGACAGAGCGCCTGTCAAGTTTCGTCGCATTCGGAGCTCATTTGATAGCCCAACCGTTATATATATAGCGGCACCGTTGCCGGTATTTTCGTCGGACGTTTTCGGTCTTCGGAAACCCGTGTCGGGCTGCAGTTCTTTTCTCTCCTCTCAGTCCAACCCTCCTACACAGCCCCGAGTCCAGCCCACTAAACCCCCCTCCGACCGGAACCGTTCGATTACGATCAGAGGGCTTCGAAACCCCCCTAACCCTAGCCCCTTCTCTATATATATACACCTTCCCTAGCCCATTTTGGACAAACCTAGCCTAAACCTATCCCCTACCTCTAGCCAGCCGCAATCCCCACCTCCTCCTCGAATTCTGTGCACATCCAACCTCCCAACACCACTTGGCGCCGCCGCTGCCGCGCCCCGAACCAATCCGGGCGTGCCACGTCTCCCATGGCCGTCTCCAGCCACCCCTGGGCCGCCATGTGGCGTCGCCACCTCACCCAGCGCTCCCCACTCCCGCCGGCCCTGCGAGCCCTGCCGCGGCCCACTTGAGCCCATCTGGGGCTCGGGACAGCCCCCGCGTCGCCTCCCGCTCCCTCGTCCCCGAGCTCCAGGGGAGGGAGCTCCCGCACCAGGCCCCATCGGTGTCCTCGCCGGAGCTGCTCGCCGGAGCAGCAACGAGCTCCACCAGGTCGACCCCTTCCCTCTCCTCTCCCTTTTCTCTCTCTTCTCTTTTTCTCTCCCTGACCTCTCTACGCTTCCACGTGGTCAGCGCCACCACAAGGGCTCCTTCGCCGACGCCCACAACGAACCGCCGTTGGATCCGGCCAGAATGGACCCGGCGCGACCAGATCCGGCCATTCCCATGTCCCCGCGACCTCCCGCCGTTGCTGTGCCCTTGCTAGGGTGCGCCGTCGCTGCCGTCTCTGCCTTTCGGTTCGTGCGGGCACGAAGAGGAACACCGCCTCTCGTGTGGGCCCCGCGTGGGCCGATGCGCCCCAAGGACCAGCTCCCGGCCCAGTCGCCCGGCCTGCTGTTTCCACCGCCTTGGGCAAAGGCCCACTGGGTGAGAACCCTGCTGTGCACTGTTGGCCCAGTCCGATTCAGCCCGCCTCTGTTTTTTTTCAGATCTACAATTTGTCTATTTTTTCAAAGGAGAGAATTTTTGCAGGAAAACCCTTGTGGGTCATGCATATAATAACTCATGAACCGTGCATCGGATCTAAATAAGTTATATATGAAACTTGCTTAGAATTTTGTCTAGATTCATAATATCCAACTTTCATCTATGTTTGAAATGTTTAAAATGTTGTTTGATTAAATTTGCTCCTATGCCATGTTAAAATGCTTTAATTCATAACTAATTAACCGTAACTCTGAATTTAATAAACTTTATATGTAAATGGGGTAGACTTTTCCTAGCTTAACATGGTGGCATCATCTTGCATGTTTAATAACTATAAAATATGGTTTAGGGCAGAACATGACCAAACCTAATATATGCATATGTGGAGTTTTCGGAATTGTTGGTCGTTGTTTCCGGCCTCACTTAAACTTGACTAGATAGGTAGTTTTAGTTTGCTTCACCCTCTTGCCATGTTTGACAACATTTAATATTGTTGGGTACATAAATGAGATCGAACTAAATAACTTGAATGTGGTGTTTTGTCAATATGCAACCCGTTGCATATTGAGCTCCACTTAATTTGTAGGATTGTTTGTGCACTTTGCCATGCCATGCTTCATTAAACCGGACATGCATCATACTTGGTTGTGCATCATGCCATGTTTATGTCGTGGTTGTTTACTATGTTGTGTGCTTCTTTCCGGTGTTGCTTCTTCGGGTTGTTTTCCGGTAACGTCGTGATTGTGAGGACCCGTTCGTCTACATCCATTTGTCTTCTTCATGGACTCGTTCTTCTTCCTTGCGGGATTTCAGGCAAGATGACCATACCCTCGAAATCACTTCTATCTTTGCTTGCTAGTTGCTCGCTCTTTCACTATGCCTATGCTGCGATACCTACCACTTGCTTATCATGCCTCCCATATTGTTGAACCAAGCCTCTAACCCACCTTGTCCTAGCAAACCATTGTTTGGCTATGTTACCGCTTTGCTCAGCCCCTCTTATAGCGTTGTTAGTTGCAGGTGAAGATTGGAGCTTGTTCCATGTTTGTAACATGGATATTTTGCTGGGATATCACAATATATCTTATTTAATTAATGCATCTATATACTTGGTAAAGGGTGGAAGGCTCGGCCTTATGCCTGGTGTTTTGTCCCACTCTTGCCGCCCTAGTTTCCGACATATAAGTGTTATGTTCCCGGATTTTGCGTTCCTTACGCGGTTGGGTTATAATGGGAACCCCTTGACAGTTCGCCTTGAATAAAACTCCTCCAGCAAGGCCCAACATTGGTTTTACCATTTGCCACCTAGCCTTTTCCTTTCCCTTGGGTCGGCCAGCCCTAGGGTCATCTTTGTTTCAAACCCCCGGGCCAGTGCTCCTCTGAGTGTTGGTCCAACCCAGAGCACCGTGCAGGGCCATCCCTTGGCAACTTGGGTTACATCGGCTCCTGTACGCTTAGCTTATCCAGTGTGCCCTAAGAACGAGATATGTGCAACTCCTATCGGGATTTGTCGGCACAACGGGTGGTCTTGCTGGATTTGTTTTACCATTGTTGAGGATGTCTTGTAGAACCGGGATACCGAGTCTGATCGGAATGTCTCGGGAGGAGGTCTATTCCTTCGTTGACCGTGAGAGCTTGTCATGGGCTAAGTTGGGACACCCTTGCAGGGATTTGAACTTTCGAAAGCCGTGCCCGCGGTTATGGGCAGATGGGAATTTGTTAATGTCCGGTTGTAGATAACTTGAACCTTAACTTAATTAAAATGAATCAACTGCGTGTGTAACCGTGATGGTCTCTTTTCGGCAGAGTCCGGGAAGTGAACACGGTGTTGGAGTTATGCTTGACGTAGGTTGTTCTAGGATCACTTCTTGATCATACTTTTATCGACCGTGCTTTGCCTTCTCTTCTCGCTCTCATTTGCGTATGTTAGCCACCATATATGCTAGTCGCTTGCTGCAGCTCCACCTCATACCTTTTACCTTACCCATAAGCTTAAATAGTCTTGATCGCGAGGGTGCGAGATTGCTGAGTCCCTGTGGCTCATAGATACTTCCAAAACCAGCTTGCAGGTGCCGAGGTTACCGTGCGGATGACGCAACCAAGGTGAGGAGGAGCTCGATGAAGATCTTGTCCTTTGTGTTGTTTCATTCTAGTTGATCAGTAGTGGAGCCCAGTTGGGGTCGATCGGGGACCTTGTCGCTTTTGGGGTTCTTCTTTTATTTTGGTTCTGTAGTCAGACCTTGATTGTATCTGGATGATGTAATGCTTCATTCATGTAATTGTGTGAAGTGGTGATTGTAAGCCAACTATGTATCTTTTTCCCTTTTGTATTACACGGGTTGTGTGAAGGTTACCTCACTTGCGACATTGCTTTCAATGCGGTTATGCCTCTAAGTCATGCTTCGACACGTGGGAGATATAGCCGCATCGAGGACGTTACACTTGAGTTCTTCCTCCGGTTCCTTGATCCTTGTCTTTGCCTTCTTCAGGTCTATCATGTTGGCGCACATCTGGTTCTCCTAACGTTGAATGTGCTGGTTTATCTCCTGGATAAAAGCTGCGACTGATCTATCCTTTCTGGTGCTGATCATCTCCCAGTGCTCATCTCGGCGCCCACAAATCTAGTAGATAGTATCCTTGAGATCATTGCGGTAGACTTCTCCAATGCATCCCATGGCAATGTGAGCTGCCATGGTCTTTCCTAGACTCCAAGTTGGTGCATCAAAAGAAAACTCTATGGGCTCGGTGACTGGCATGAACGTCCTTCCTGGAACGTGAACTTGAATCATCCAGCGCTCTTCTTCAGGTAATGTGGGGTTGTAGGTGCCGATGAAGCTTGGTACTCCTATGTTCAGGTATCTAGTGACTTCCTTCAAATGACGTCCAAAAGATGTATCTTCATCCGGTTGAGTGAACTTGTTCCTTGCATCCACCATCCTAAAAGAGTAGAAAAGATGAGAAGTCAGAAAGAGAAGAGAGTGAGTAGTGATCTAGGTCTTTAGCTTAGTGGTCGTGTCCTACAGTCAGTGTGTGCTCTGATACCATCTTGTAGCGACCAGACCTCAAACAGCCCAATCTCTATGCCCTGGTGTCATCCCTGGATCAGTAATGCTGACACCACATAGTACTTGAAGGATTTATAAAAGAGTAGCAATCACACACTTATTACATCGAGTGTCTCAATAGATAACTTATTACAAAAAAATATGGCTTAAGGCCATCTAATAACGATAACAGCGGAAGGCTTGGAAGATAAGTGAGTCCATCAACTCCAACGGCATCACTGGGTATAGAACCACGACCTAAAACTCCTTAATCATCGTCTGAAAAGTCTGCAACATTAACATTGCAGCCCAAAACGGGTCAGCACATGGAATATGCTGGCAAAGTAACACATAGAGAATAATGGAATGAAACAGCTATTCTATATGCATATTTGGCTAGTGGAAGGCTCTATGGTTACAGTTTTGCGTAAAGCCAATTTTTCCCTACTGCAAAGGAATACATTTATTTAACTATCATGGTGGTTGTTAAACATTGAGAATGGTTGACAGCATTCTCAATCCCAATTAAGCATCATCATTAAACAAACCCATCCAAATTAATTTTATAGTAACATGTTGAGATTCACATGATAATCCAGGTACTAGATACTCAAGATGTCCATAATCGGGGACACGGCTAACCATGATTAGTTTATACACTCTGCAGAGGTTTGCGCACTTTTCCCCACAAGTCTCGATCTCCTCCATTGGATTTCTCGCACTACATGGTGTTTGAGAAACGGATGACCGAGACATAGTCTTTCAGAAGCGCTAGCACCTTACGATGGGTAGACCGTACCACCTACATCCCCTACATCTGCTAGTCTACCACTGTAAGAGTTCGCACGACTTATTCAACTATGCTAGAGCCCATAATAGCTTGTGGCTACACACGGAAGTTTCGAGCATGAACAATCTCATGATCCCTTTGAGCCTGGGTGGCGGTCCGAAAAAAAACAGGCAATCCTGGAATACCCAGGTACCTCAATCCACCCAGATGTGTGTTTAAGTTGGCACCATAAATAAATCATTAATTAACAATCTTACATCTGTCATGGATACACTGACCCAATCCACGTCTACTAGCATAGCATGGCATAATAAGCAAACGTAGAAGTAACTCCCAAAGGTTTGATAATAAACAGGTAATAGGTACTACCTCAACTACTTCCCAAATCCACAATTTTTATTTAGATTGTCACATCCCTAGCTTCTGGTGTTGCCTAGTGTTTGCATCTTGCTTGCATCATGTTTAAATTTCTGAAACTTGAATTGAGGATTGTTGAAACCTCAGAAATCTGATTAAAAGAAGGGAAAGCACCCTTTAAATAGCATTCTGTGAATCCAAAATGTCCTAAAAATAGTTTTGTGAATTTTGGCAAGAGTTATATATCAAACCAAAATACTGGAACATTTTTAAGGAATTATTTGTTCTCTGAATTTAAATCAATAATGTATTTGAATTTGGGGATATATTCATAATATATAATGAATATATTTTCAAATGCTTTGAAATGTTTTATGTACTTTTGGAATAGTCCAGAGAGGTAACATAAAATATCTCAGAGTGTTTTGGCACTGTTTTGAATTCATTTTTTAATTTTGAATTAGTGGCAAAATGTATAAATAAAAACAAAACAAAATAGAGATAAAATTAGAAAAGGAAGAGGACTTACCAGGTCCTTACCTGGAGGCCCATCCCACCAAGGGCAGCGATGTCTTCTTCCTCCTTCCAGGAGGAGAAGCAGCTGCGTGCGGCGTGCACAGCCACCCGTGGCCACCTCCTGCCTCCTTGCTGGCCTCCCCGGCGCCTCAGAGACGCCACACAGCACCCTGGCTCCCTCCCTCACCCCCCCCATCTCTCTGGTGCCTCTCTCCCTCTCTAGCACTGCTCCACGCGCAGCCCGAGCACCACCGAGAGCACGCCGCAGCCGTACGCGTAGCCACCATCGATGAACCACCGCCCCGGCGTATTCCTAAGCTCCGCCAACGAGTGCTATTTCACCAGGTCAAAGATCAAGACCTCGGACGCCCTCAAGCGACACCATCGGGCTCGCCTTCATCGCCTCTGCCCGCTGCTCGCCATCGTGGATTCGCGGCCTCTAGTGCGTCCCTGCCCTTGCTGCTGGGTCCGTCCGAAGCGCTATGAGCTCCTGCTCCTCCCTATATGCTCGCCCCCTCTGTTCCCATCCTCTAGCCGTCGTTCCACAAGTGCCCAAAGCTCGCCGCCGATGGCCATGTTGCCGTCGTGGCTACAGACGACGTAGCTTGCCCCTGAGCACGTCATCGTGCTCACGCTGCTCCCAGGAGGCCGTAGATCCCCTTAGTTGGCCTCGTCGTACCCTGCAGCCCCGCCCCCGCATCAACCCGAGCTCCGGCCGCCGCCTCGCTCATCGCCGGTGTCTCGGCAGGCCACCCCAGCTCCGACCGCCTCCATCGTTGGATGCGCCACCCTGCTAGCTCCCCATAGATGCTTCGCGCGCGCCAAACCGGCCCCCATAGCGAAATCCCGAAGCCCTCCGCCGCGTTTTGGTCGCCGCCGACGGAACTCCGGCGAAGCCAACGTGGCGTTGTCATTAGCCACTAATGACCCCACTAAACTAACCCCTAGGCCACTGACTCATGGGCCCCACGCCCTAATTAACATAGATTACATTTTCTGTTTAGTTTTAACTAACCTCAGTGGGCCCACGTGTCAGCTTTGACCAAGCTGACGTGGATGTTGACTGGGCCCACATGTCTGTGACCCTAACCAGCCCTAAGACACTGACTATTGGGTCCCATGCGTCAGGTTTGACCTAGGTCAACCCAGTTGACCTGCTGACGCAATGCTATTGTCATGCTGACGCAGTAATGGTTTCTGGATTTAAAATAATTCAGAAAATTCCAGAAATTTAGCAAAACTTCTAAAAATCATAGAAAATCAAGCGTAGCTCCAAATGAAATAAATTATATATGAAAAATTATCAGAAAAATTCAAGGAATCCATCTGTACCAGTTTCATGCATGTTAGAACAACTTAAGGCCACTGTTTAGGACAAATCAAATGAATGGTATTTAAATAACCACATGTGGAGTTTGAATTTGAACTTTGGGTTCAAACCAACTTCATTTAATTGTCTTGCTAGTTGCATTAGCTCAATCAACAACATATTTCCATGTCATTGTCATGCATCATGTTGTGCATTGCATTGATTGTGTTCCTTCTCAGTTGCCGGTGGTTGTCCCCTCTCGATAGACGTTGTACCGACGCTGTGATTGTTGACACTGATGAAGACCCAATGATATCTTCAGAAGTGCCAGGCAAGCAAAAACCCCTTGTTCATTCTGATACAATCCCACCCTCTCGCTCCTGCTCTCTTTTACTGCATTAGGACAACAACGATTCAACTGTTACATGTTGCGGTAGTTGAACCCCTTTCCTCTGCATGACCTGTCATTGCCACGGTAAATAGATGAAACCCACTAGAATGAGTAGGAGTTGTTTGAGCCCTGATATGCCTACTCATTCATGTTTGTTTGTCATGCCTGCTATTGCATAGAGTCGTGTCAGGTCTGGTTCATCAGGGATAATCGGAGGTGTGTAAACATTCCTACGGTGTGTGAGCTAAGTGTGTGAACACGATTTGGTAAAGGTAGCGGTGAGAGGCCATGTAGGAGTACATGGTGGGTTGTCTCACTGAAACCATCCTCAGGAACTGAGTTCTGTGTTTGTGATCCATGAAATAGCTACTACCACACATTGGGCCCTAAAATATGACCCCGCTCAACTTATTGACCCCTCTCGTCCTCTGTCCAGGAGTTGCAACTAGTTTCTGGTGTTTGTAGGTTATGTGTTGGCGGCCGTGTGTAGCGCTGACCCTAGGGGTGGGCTATGATGTGGTAGATACACTGTGGCCGGGTATGCCGAGCGCCCGTTTGGTGTCTCGGGACCCTGTACACATCGTTTGGGGCCGTTGAGGACACCCCGGCCGGATTTCCTTGTGGATGGAACCCGAATAGGCGATAAACCTGGACTAGAGACTTGTGTGGTTAGTCAGGTCATGGTCTACACCCACGTCGGCTTTCGCTTGAAGTCAGCCGAGCACATGTCCTGTGCAGACGCTAAGTGGTGGAAACATGTGTGACGAAGTACACCCCTGCAGGGTTATAAATGATCTATTCGAATAGCCATGTCTGCGGTGAAGGACTTCTGGGTTGCCTATCAAAGTTCATAGACAAGTGAAAATGGATACTCTAAAACTCGCAAGATAAGTGTGAGTGCTATGGATGGCCTGCTCGTAGGGAGATGAGAGCGGATCCATAGTGGTGTATTGAATGGTGAACATGTGGACTCGTGTGCGCCACCTCAGAAGAGTTTCTTCCAGTCGTAGTTCAGGTTAGCCACTGAGTCAAAGCTGGCCTGCTGCAGTCAAACTCCACCACCCCCCCTTGTTGATACCGATGCATATGTAGCTAGTTCTGATGTAAGTCTTGCTGAGTACCTTTGTACCCACATTTGCTTAATTTATCTTTTGCAGAGAGACTTCAATCTCGCTAGTACTACCGTGTGGACTTCGACGTTTAACTTGATACCTCAGCTACGATCCTGTGTCCTCGGCAGGATCTGGTAGATAGTCAGGCTTCTCAGCCTTTTTCATTTGTATATGTCTGTACTCAGACATGTTAAGCTTCCGCATGTGTTTGACTTGTATGCTCTAAATGTTGGGTCATGAGACCCATGTTTGTATTACCTCGCTCCTCGGAGCCTAATGAATAAATACTCTGAGTCATAGAGTCTTGTTGTGATGCCATGTTGTATTGCACATATTGATCATATTGTGTGTATGATTGAAATGCTTGGTATGTGTGGGATCCGACAACCTAGTGGTTTATCCTTGGTAGCCTCTCTTATGGGGAAATGTAGTCTTGTGCTTCCATGAGCCATAGTAGTCCGCTACAGCCCGGTTCACCGGAGTCCTGCTAGCCCAGCACTACTGCTCCGGAACACTTGACTGGACGGCATGTGATTCACTTTGTTCCTGTGTCTGTCCCTTTGTGGAAATGTCATGCGGTGACCTTCGGAGTCCTGTTAGCCCGGTGCTACAGCCTGGATTCGCACGCTGCTGACCGACATGCTCGATGTTGATTCATGTATGCCTGTCCCTGTAAGTTAGTGCCACTTTGGGTTCATGACTAGTCATGTCGGCCCGGGTTCTCTGTCATATGGATGCTAGCGACACTATCATATACGTGAGCCAAAAGGCGCAAACGGTCCCGGGCCATGGTAACGCGACACCCGTGGGAATACCGTGCGTGAGGCCGCAAAGTGATATGAGGTGTTACCGGCTAGATCGATGTGACTTGGAATCGGGGTCCTGACAGCTTTGGTATCAGAGCCTGACTACCTATAGGATTACCAAGCCAAACTGGTCGAAGTCGAGTCTAGAAATGCTTTAGTTATGTAAGGGAATTGATTGTGGAAGGGAACGTAAGGCTCTGTTTACTCCTTTACCCTATGCCTTCTGATCTGAGTCAACCTCTTCTTTTCTACGAGGATTAAGAACTAGGCCTTGTCATCTATCTATCAGGATGATGTGTTACTAATCCATAGACTTATAGAATTGATAGTTTCAAGCCTCAGTTCAGTTCCTACTACTTCCATATGTTCATAGCTGGCCTCAGAACCTTGATATTGTGTTGTTGAGTGGTTATGCCACCATTTTGAAGGATGTCTCAAATCTTTTGAGCATTTACAGCCGTTATGATGTCCGAGTCATCCCAGGTTTCTAGATAATCTGATGCATTTGCAATCCTTTCTTTCCGTTCCCGATGTCCTTTATGGTCAGAATAAGCACACTAACCGGTGCATTGAGGTAATTTATTGTCTTGACATATATGCCGGAGCTATTATTATGACCGTAGGTGTTCTAGGGAGTCACCTAGTAATCTAGCAATGCTTTGTATCCCCAGTGTGATGATTCTGGCCATCATTCTTGAAAGCATCCCGTGATGCCATTTAGTAGTAGATATTCTATTCCTGGGTTTTTGAACCCGAGATTCACCCTACTTCATGTCGTTAGTATTTGCTAGTTCCCTTAAGATATTGGTAACCTTTGCGATAGTCCTCGAGGTCCATGGTATTTCCTTCTTCCAAATACCATGAACCATTAAGGCAGAAGTTCTTTGAACCAAAAGATCACTATTAGAGTACTCCTGAGGAGTTCTCCATTCATAATTGTGATTCTGCCAGTTCTACCTTTCTGCATGGGTTATCCGGAACAAAAATGTTGAACTCGTTCGACATACTAACCCATGAATCCACAACTCAAAATGTTATATGCTCCTTGAGTTGTCCATTCTCAGCTATATTCCGACCATCATCTATAAATTGATATTCAGGAATAGTTGTGCATTCGTGTTCATCGATGCCTATTATTCTTGTGGTCCGTCAAGCCATTCTATTTCAGAATGACTAGGAGAAACAAACTCCAGTACCTCATCCATATCCAGGATTGGGTCAAAGTAGTTGTATTCCGCAAATCAAAATGCCAATCCAGCTTTTGTTCTGTTCTACCTGGGAGTATTACCCCTTTTATGTCAGGACTGTCATGAGAATTGCACCACCTCTTATGAATTCTTGATGCAGTAATACTTCTTGCCATCATTGTCCATTCCTCAGTTACGTGTTATTATAACCAGAATGCCGACAAGTGAACCATGATATGTGAAAGAAATATTCCTAGCAACTTCGTTGCTTGGTAGTTAATGGACAATACTCTCATTCTTACGTGCTGATAATTAAATCACCATCCTAAGATTGATCGTGCTACCCAGTCCATATTTCCGGGTGCACTCATCGACCAATGAGTTAGGACTATGATAATCCCTCGCTCCTTGATCATATCATCTTGCCCTGAAAAGCAAGATTGTTCTCGAGCTTAATAACATATCGGTGGTTCGTGATTTTCCGAATATCTTCTCGGAGGTATCACCCGGCTGTCACCTGATCGCTATGTTGAGTCCGTGATCAAGTTGGTTTCTTGTAGCCACCCTCTTCTCCAGGAATCTGTGTTGGATACCCCTGAGCTAGTTGGTTAAGCTTAACCACAACTTGGAGAGTTGGAAGATAAAAGCTTGTCCTACCACACTCATCCCTAAGGGATATCTTGTATCTGTGTTGAAGAAAGATAATATCTTCATCGATTGATCCACGTGATCAATTGTCGGCCCTATTGCCTTATCAATCCCTTGATTTGAGTGTGGGCTATCGTCAAATCAAATCAGAACCAACGATGTTCGTAATGTTGTCTTACTCCTGGTTGATCCCTCGAGCATACACCATTACATCTCTTGGTCTGACCAATGCTATCACCGTGTTCACATGATGCTGGAAGTCCAGTGATATGGAGATTTCAATGAGTTGCTGTTGAGCCCATCAGCAGCATTTTGTCTCCCCCATGATTCATGTTGAACATTACACTAGTGTTGGAAACTTTATAAGCATTGCCCTCATGTCCGGATCATGAAGCATATGTCCGGTTGAAAGATGCGACTTCCTCTAATTCATGTGCATCTGATGTAAGTTGCCGCCGTGAATTCGAGAAAGTTTGTTTTTGCTTCCTCTGGAATCATCCCAAGTCAGTCATGCATGTGCGAAGTATTCTATTGTCTGATAGACTGATCATCCACATTCTATACGTATCCCTAGCACACCAAGCCACTGATTGATTTGTTCAAGGAGAAGAAGTTTCTTCTTAAGAGTTAGACCTACGCAAGGACTTCGATATCCTCGTTGATGGTTCCCCCTGAACTCGGAAGTGTTTCATTTTAAGACTACCAGGTGACCATGCTTGTCTAGGACAGCGTGTTCACATGCTTGTAGCAGAACCAGCTCATGTTTTGGAGCTTACTACCGTAGTTCATTCCCCCGAGAATCTCGCAACATCGTCTCGTCGATTTGTGTTGCAAACCTTCATTTTCCTTTCTAGACTCGATGAGTCTGGAATATCCTGACACCAACCAGATCTGAATCTCAGCAGATATGAGGTTGGAGCATTTTCCAAGAACTATAATATTGGTCTCTCGATAACCGGTAAAGTGGATGTCATGTCCAACACATCCAGCCAGAAGACCTATTATTGTAGTATCTCGATTGAAGAAAGTTGGCCCCCTTCCCATGAGGATTTCGTAGGATTTACCTCCGTAGTTAATCCTTACGGATTCTTGTGCTCCCGAAGTCTGATCTTTTACTTGATGTTCTATATATCAAACCATATCTATGAATGGGATACACTAGCACATCAAGGAGAACATTAGAAGCAGAGTGCGATATGTCTCTTGGTCGATCATCCAGATTTTGTTCCCTTGGCCTCGCTAAGGTGAAATCTGAGAAAGTGTTATCTTCCTTTGCATCTGCATCACCCATCACCATTCATCATGGTGGTATGTTGTGTTGCCAGGATCCTTGACACGGATATTGGTAAAACCTTGATGAATATGGAGATGTTCAAGTTCTTGAGGGCACGCGCAAGCACCAGGTTTTACCATTGATGTTAACTGGGATTTGCTTCCAGTTTCCTCGGTTATGCTATAACGTTTTCAAACAGTGGACTCACTCTCGACTGTTGAGTTCTTCCCCAGTTACCAGAATCATTCCCAACATTTGCATTTTGTTCCCAGCTTGCACCTCAGTAGTTGTTGTTCAGGATCATCTTCAAAAGTGGACTTGCCATGGGTCCCATCCATTTCCAATGATAAGCAAAAATCATCCATTGCGTTGTCTTCAACAAGATAGTCCACATCATCCATTCTAGTCCGAGTATGTCATTCTTTCGAACTCCTTCAAATGATCGATTGTGATTGCCTTAGGCTGGTATAAAGAGTTTCAATGATCTCTGAATCAAAAGTAATTCTTTTTGCCACTTAAGGGAATAATTCTACGGGTCACCTTCTCCGAGGTATCACGTTACGAAATCATGGCAAATATCTCCTTGCTACTTTGAAATTCATGCTCCATCTTATTCGAGTATGGAATGGTTGCCTACCTAGTGAACCTTCGCCAACCGTTTCACTCCATCCCTTTAGGTGTATGCTTCGTGTCTCAGCTCGAGAGATGTTACTATGTCTCATTCCATGAGTTGATCTTGTGATCATTAAGATGATCCTAAGTTGCTCGAATCTCTGGAAGGTCGATTCTTCTTAAATTCTCCCTTTCCACTCATTGTCATGTTGGATGTAGTTCTCAAAGCAAGACGTCGAGATTAAGGTGATGCAATGAATCAACATCCTTGAGAAAGACATCTGGATCGTGAAGATTGTGATAGCTTGTGTCCCTCTGCCTTCTTACCTCACGACTTGAATCTCGGGACGAGATTCTTGTTTAGTAGGGGTGAGCTGTCACATCCCTAGCTTCTGGTGTTGCCTAGTGTTTCCATCTTGCTTGCATCATGTTTAAATTTCTGAAACTTGAATTGAGGATTGTTGAAACCTCAGAAATCTGATTAAAAGAAGGGCAAGCACCCTTTAAATAGCATTCTGTGAATCCAAAATGCCCTAAAAATAGTTTTGTGAATTTTGGCAGGAGTTATATATCAAACCAAAATTCTAGAACATTTTTAAGGAATTATTTGGTCTCTGAATTTAAATCAATAATCTATTTGAATTTGGGGATATATTCATAATATATAATGAATATATTTTCAAATGCTTTGAAATGTTTTATGTACTTTTGGAATAGTCCAGAGAGGTAACATAAAATATCTCAGAGTGTTTTGGCATTGTTTTGAATTCATTTTTGAATTTTGAATCAGTGGCAAAATGTATAAATAAAAACAAAACAAAACACAGATAAAATTAGAAAAGGCAGAGGACTTACCAGGTCCTTACCTAGAGGCCCAGCCCACCAAGGGCAGCGATGTCTTCTTCCTCCTGCCAGGAGGAGAAGCAGCTGCGTGCGGCATGCACAGCCATCCGTGGCCACCTCCTACCTCCCTGCTGGCCTCCCCGGCGCCTCAGAGACGCCACGCAGCACCCTGGCTCCCTCCCTCACCCCCCCCCCATCTCTCTGGTGCCTCTCTCCCTCTCTAGCCCTGCTCCACGCGCAGCCCGAGCACCACCAAGAGCATGTCGCAGCCGTACGCGTAGCCACCATCGATGAACCACTGCCCCGGCGTATTCCAAAGCTCTGCGAACGAGTACTACTTCACCAGGTCAAAGATCAAGACCTCGGATGGCCTCAAGCGATGCCATCGGGCTCGCCTTCATCGCCTCTGCCCGTTGCTCGCCATCGTGGATTCGCGGCCTCTAGTGCAACCCCGCCCTTGCCGCTGGCTCCGTCCGAAGCGCTGTGAGCTCCTGCTCCTCCCTATATGCTCGCCCCCTCCGTTCCCATCCTCTATCCGTCGTTCCACAAGTGCCCGAAGCTCGCCGCCGATGGCCATGTCGCCGTCGTGGCTACAGACGCCGTAGCTTGCCCCTGAGCACGTCATCGTGCTCGTGCTGTTCCTAGGAGGCCGTAGATCCCCTTAGTTGGCCTCGCCGTACCCTGCAGCCGCGCGCCCACATCAATCCGAGCTCCGGCCGCCACCTTGCTCGTCGTCAGTGTCTCTGCAGGCCACCCCAGCTCCGACCGCCTCCACCGTTGGATGCGCCACCCTGCTAGCTCCCCGTAGATGCTTCCCGCGTGCCAAACTAGCCCCTGTAGCAAAATCCCGAAGCCCTCCACCGCGTTTTGGTCGCCGCCGGCGGAACTCCGGCGAAGCCAACGTGGCGCTGTCATTAGCCACTAATGACCCCACTAAACTAACCCCTAGGCCACTGACTCATGGGCCCCATGCCCTAATTAACATAGATTACATTTTCTATTTAGTTTTAACTAACCTTAGTGGGCCCACATGTCAGCTTTGACCAAGCTGACGTGGATGTTGACTGGGCCCACATGTCTGTGACCCTAACCAGCCCTAAGACACTGACTATTGGGTCCCATGCGTCAGGTTTGACCTGGGTCAACCCAGTTGACCTGCTGACGCAATGCTATTGTCATGCTGATGCAGTAATGGTTTCTGGATTTAAAATAATTCAGAAAATTCCAGAAATTTAGCAAAACTTCTAAAAATCATAGAAAATCAAGCGTAGCACCAAATGAAATAAACTATATATGAAAAATTATTAGAAAAATTCAAGGAATCCATCTGTACCATTTTCATGCATGTTAGAACAACTTAAGGCCATTGTTTAGGACAAATCAAATGAATGGTATTTAAATAACCACATGTGGAGTTTGAATTTGAACTTTGGGTTCAAACCAACTTCATTTAATTCTCTTGCTAGTTGCATTAGCTCAATCAACAACATATTGCCATGTCATTGTCATGCATCATGTTGTGCATTGCATTGATTGTGTTCCTTCTCTGTTGCCGGTGGTTGTCCCCTCTCGATAGACATTGTACCGACGCTGTGATCGTTGACACTGATGAAGACCAATGATATCTTCAAAAGTGCCAGGCAAGCAAAAACCCCTTGTTCATTCCGATACAATCCCACTCTCTTGCTCCTGCTCTCTTTTACTGCATTAGGACAACAATGATTCAACTGTTACATGTTGCAGTAGTTGAACCCCTTTCCTCTGCATGACCTGTCATTGCCACCGTAAATAGATGAAACCCACTAGCATGAGTAGGAGTTGTTTGAGCCCTGATGTTCCTACTCATTCATGCTTGTTTGTCATGCCTGCTATTGCATAGAGTCGTGTCAGGTCTAGTTCATCGGGGATGAATCGAAGGAGTGTAAACATGTCCTACGGTGTGTGAGCTAAGTGTGTGAACACGATTTGGTAAAGGTAGCGGGGAGAGGCCATGTAGGAGTACATGGTGGGTTGTCTCACTGAAACCGTCCTCAGGAACTGAGTTCTGTGTTTGTGATCCATGAAACATCTACTACCACACATTGGGCCCTGAAATATGACCCCGCTCGACTTATTGTCCCCTCTCGTCCTCTGTCCAGGAGTTGCAACTAGTTTCTGGTGTTTGTAGGTTATGTGTTGGCGGCCGTGCGTAGCGCTGACCCTAGGGGTGGGCTATGATGCGATAGATACACTGTGGCCGGGTATGCCGGGCGCCTGTTTGGTATCTCGGGACCCTGTACACATTGTTTGGGGCCGTTGAGGACACCACTACAGGATTTCCTTGCGGATGGAACCTGAATAGGCGATAAACCTGGCCTAGAGACTTGTGTGGTTAGTCAGGTCGTGGTCTACACCCACGTCGGCTTTCGCTTGAAGTCTACCGAGCACATGTCATGTGCAGACGCTAAGTGGTGGAAACATGTGTGACGAAGTACACCCCTGCAGGGTTATAAATGATCTATTCGAATAGCCGTGTCCGCGGTGAAGGACTTCTAGGTTGCCTATAACATTTCATAGACAAGTGAAAATGGATACTCTAAAACTCGCAAGATAAGTGTGAGTGCTATGGATGGCCTGCTCGTAGGGAGACGAGAGCGGATCCATAGTGGTGTATTGAACGGTGAACATGTGGACTCGTGTGCGCCACCTCAAAAGAGTTGCTTGCAGTCGTAGTTCAGGTTAGCCACTGAGTCAAAGCTCGCTTGCTGCAGTCAAACTCCACCCCCCCCCCCTTGTTGATACCGATGCATATGTAGCTAGTTCTGATATAAGTCTTGCTGAGTACCTTTGTACTCACGTTTGCTTAATTTATGTCTTGTAGAGAGACTTCAGTCTTGCTAGTACTACCGTGTGGACTTTGACGTTTAACTTGATACCTCAGCTACGATCTTGTGTCCTCGGCGGGATCTGATAGATAGTCAGGCTTCTCAGCCTTTTTCATTTGTAGATGTATGTACTCAGACATGTTAAGCTTCCGCATGTGTTTGACTTTTATGCTCTGAATGTTTGGTCATGAAGACCCATGTTTGTATTACCTCGCTCCTCGGAGCCTAATGAATAAATACTCTTGAGTCGTAGAGTCTTGTTGTGATGCCATGTTGTATTGCACATATTGATCATATTGTGTGTATGATTGAAATGCTTGGTATGTGTGGGATCCAACAACCTAGTGGTTTATCCTTGGTAGCCTCTCTTATGGGGAAATGTAGTCTTGTGCTTCCATGAGCCATAGTAGTCCGCTACAGCCCGGTTCACCGGAGTCCTGCTAGCCCAGCACTACTGCTTCGGAACACTTGACTGGCCGGCATGTGATTCACTTCGTTCCTGTGTCTGTCCCTTAGGGGAAATGTCACGCGGTGATCTTCGGAGTCCTGTTAGCCCAGTGCTACAGCCCGGATTCGCACGCTGCTTACCGACATGCTCGATGTTGATTCATGTATGACTGTCCTCGTAAGTTAGTGCCACTTTGGGTTCACGACTAGTCATATCGGCCCGGGTTCTCTGCCATATGGATGATATCGACAATATCATATACGTGAGCCAAAAGGCGCAAACAGTCCCGGGCCATGGTAAGGCGACACCCGTGGGAATACCATGCGTGAGGCCGCAAAGTGATATGAGGTGTTACCGGCTAGATCGATGTGACTTGGATTCGGGGTCCTGACATAGATCCTAATCATGCAATGTGTGGGGATTGATCTAATGCAATAAAACTGGGTAGTATGAGGTATGATCAAAGTGTTACTTTCCTTGCTGATGATCCACGAAACCTAGCGATTCAAAGTAGCAAGCGGCGCACTCCGGGTACTCTATCGCAAACAAGCAAGCACACAATAAGTACTCAACTAATGCACGGGTAAAACTCAAATAAGAGATCTAACCAGAAAGTTCAACTTAAGAACTCCGGTTGGCAAAAAGAATCAAATCGAACGAAGCAACGAAAGACAAACGGTAAAAGAAACAGGCTTCATTTACTATTCTGGATCTAAGGTAATTTTTACAGTGGCAAAAACTTGTTTGACTTGGTTAAACGGAAAGAGAGTTTCGAGACGAAACTCTAGGCGCTTGAATCGCCTGATTCCGATAAACGAGCGACAAGTTAGACTAAAACGAAAATCGGATCAGAGATCGCAATCAGAAAAATCACGGATTTAATCCGAGAAAAAGATAAACGACGAACGTTCATTAAAAGGAACGAACGGGAGAACGCTCACTATTTAAATAAACCGGAAAAACCGATCTATTTAAAAAAATGAAACAAAAAAACGAACAAAACCGTCGGATAAACCGAACGGTTTTTCGAAAAAAACCAGAGGCGAAAAATACCTCCGGCAACTCCGGTGGCAGCGGCGGCGGCGGGGTGCGGCGGCGGCTCGGGCCGGCTAGGGTTAGGGTTTGGTGGGGCGGCGGCTTGGGCTTCGGCCGGGTGGGGGCGCGGCTTAAAAGAGGCCCAGCCAGGAGAGTCCTGGTCGGTTACGGCCCAAAGTCGGTTTGGACGTTTTTTTTAAATAATTACGCTCGGAAAAAAACAAAAGGACTACTAAACGGACTCCAAAAATCCCGAAATAAATTTTCCCCGGCTTCAAAAATCAGACTGCACAAGATGAACATTTATTTGGGGCCTAAATGCAATTTTGAAAAACGCGCATTTTTTCTAAATTCAAATAAAATAGCAAATAAAACAAGTAAAATCTTATTTGATTTTTTATTAAATCCTCAATATTTCTTTACTTTGGGAAAGTCATTTTATTCCCTCTCTCATAATTTTTATAATAGAAATAATTGAAGATAAAATAAATAAAATCAAATGGTCCTATATTCAAAATTTGAGACAACTCAAATATGAAAATAACGAAATCCCCAACTCTCTCCGAGGGTCCTTGAGTTGCGTGAAATTTCTTGGATCAACCAAAATGCAATAAATATGATATGCAATGATGATATAGTGTATAACATTCCAAATTGAAAATTTGGGATGTTACACCCACCTCGACGCCCTCCGTGCCGTCGTCGCCGCCGCCTTCGACCTCGTCATCTTAGGAGAGCGCGATAACTTTGCTGCCTTCCTCGCCTTCTTCAACCTCGTCATTGGAGGAGAGCGCGATAACCTCGCCACCCTCCGCGCTGGCCAAGATCACCCGCTCCGCCTCCACGAGCTCTGTGTGCTGTCGGAGGAGCTCTTGCATGTAGTCCTCATCGGCGGCCTCGGCCTCGAGGCACTCCCACCCCTCGCGGTCCTCCCGTGCCATAGCCGAGCTCACCACCCTGGCTCCAGCGGAACAAGGTCGACCAGACGTGTGCAGAAGAGGAAACTGAGCCTAGCCGTCGCGCCGTGGTAGCGGACCTGCTAGCGGTCGTACTCCATGGCCGCGAGCTCGGTCGTGTGGAATCTACTGATCCACCGACGGGTGTGGGTCATCTATAATCTTGGCAACCCACGTCCCCCACCGCTGCTGCTGGACCCCGAGGTAGGACCTCGTCGGCTGCCAGGTCCGAGGGAGGACGGGGAAGTCCTGGAACCGGCGTAGGGGTGCGGCAGAGGGCGGATCAAGGGACCGGCGACGGCGGATCGGGCCCGCAGAGGACGACGGGGACACCTCGGCGGCCACCTCACCAGCGTCGAGCTAAAAGGCCGCGATAAACGTCTTTTTGGCTATGGGCTACTCGAGCTCCCCGGCATACAGGCAGAGGTTGAGGATGGAAGCGCCGGCGATTGCGGTGACCTACCAATGGTTTCGAGGGGGGGGAAGATTGTGTTTGAGGAAATACTGCGACAACTGAATATTTTACTAGGCGGGAGTAACAAGGGAGGGCTACCGAAAATTTAGATCATGCGCGAGCGGATATTTTTGAGATTGCGAGGGATGCAAAGGCGGGAGTAAAATGCCGGGGCTACTAAAAATTTGAATCAAGGGACTGAAGCAGAGCGGGAGTTTTTGGGGAGCGAGCTAGTGTGCTTGACAGCCGGCTGTGGACTGTAGCCGACACACCTTCTCGCATAAGCCATAGGCTTACTATACACTGATGGTGCTCCAAGATATTTTGTACTACATCTCACACGGTTGGTGATAATAAACTATGTGGGATCTACTTGATTTGAATTACATAATGAGGTCACAGCGGCAATGGACGCTGTTTGAATTACTAGACCTTTTATCTACAGTGAACATGCAACTATATGTGTGTCGTAAAAGAATTGGAATTATTCAGGGTTCGTTTAGACATTTTATACATTTCAGGTGCACAATTCAAAATCAAACTACTGTCACATGCTCCGGTGCATATAAATTGGTTGAAAAATCAAATTTGTGTCCTTCAGTGCATGGTTAGCTCCCATGCAAGAAATGGGAATGAATTTTTCGGGGTTCGTTTGGCCTTTTTTATACATTAACTGGGTTTTCTAGGCATTTTATGTGCATAATTAGAATTTGAACTACATGCACATGCACCAGTGCACCAAAATTGGTTCAAAAATCATATATCTGTCCTTGGGTGCATGCTTACATCCCATGCAAGAGATGGGAATGAATTTCAAAGCGAGGGCACCATTGATTGCCGGCAAAATGTTGAGATGCCTGGTTTTTAAATTCTAGTAAATCCAAAACTCGTCTAAAATTCATGAAACTTGGCTTGGTATCATGGAGCGGCATCAACATGTCGTTGTAAAATATTTGTCCCATTTGGAGCAAGTTTTGGTACAAGCTTCTCACAGACTAGAGCTTCTCACAACAAGCGTGATGGTTTCAATATGGAACGTCCCACCTCTGGGGATGAAACGATATCCATTGCCTCTTATTGCTTTCAAATTTTTTCTCGTGTCAACATAGAAAAATAGGAGTGTTGTGTCAATTTTTGTGATTTTTCAGGGTTCGTTTGGACATTTTTATGCGTCAATTGAGTTTTCAATACATGCACATGCTGCAGTGCATATAAATTGGTTGAAAAATAAAATATGTGTCCTTGGGTGCATGTTTAGTTCCCATACAAGAGATGGGAATGAATTTCAAAGACCATGGCACCATTGATTGCCAGTAAAATGTGGAGGTGCCTAGTTTTTAAATTCTAGTAAATCCAAAACTCGTCAGAAATTCATGAATCTTGGCATGTTATCATGGAGTGGCATAAACATGCTGTGGAAACAATTAGTCCCATTTAGGGAAGTTTTGGGTATAAGCTTCTCACAAACCAGAGCTTCTCCCAACAAGCGTGATGGTTTCGATATGGAACGTCCCACCTTTGGGGACGAAACGGTATCCATTGCCTCTTATTGCTTTCAAACTTTTTTCTCATGTCAACGTAGAACAAAAGGAGTGTTGTGTCAATTTTTGTGATTTTTCGGGGTTCGTTTGGACATTTTTATGCATTAACTGAGTTTTCAATGCATTTATGTGCATAATTCAAATATGAACTACATGCACATGCTCCATTGCATATAAACTGGTTGAAAAAAATCAATTATGTGTCCTTGGGTGCATGCTTAGGTCCCATGCAAGAAATGGGAATGAATTTCAAACACCGGGGCACCGTTGATTGCCGCCAAAACGTTGAGATGCATGGTTTTTAAATTCTAGTAGATCGAAAACTCATCTGAAATTCATGAAACTTGGCATGCTCTCATGGAGCGGCATCAATATGTCGTGGTAAAAAAATTGTCCCATTTGGGCTGGTTTGGGTATGTGTTTCTCACAGACCAAAGCTTCTTACAACAAGCATTATGGTTTCGATAGGGAACATCCCACCTTTGGGGACGAAACGATGTCCATTGCCTCTTATTGCTTTTAAATTTTTTCTCGTGTCAACATAGAACAACAGGAGTGTTGTGTCAATTTTTGTGATTTTTTGGGGTTCGTTTGGATGTTTTTATGCATTAACTGAGTTATCACTGCATTTATGTGCATAATTCAATTTCGAACTACATGCACATGCTCCAGTGCATATAAGTTGGTTGAAAAATCAAATATGTGTCCTTGGGTGCATGCTTAGGTCCCATGCAAGAAATGGGAATGAATTTCAAACACCAGGGCACCGTTGATTGTCGGAAAAACGTTGAGATACTTTGTTTTTAAATTCTAGTAAATCTAAAGCTCATCTGAAATTCATGAAACTTGGCATGCTATCATGGAATGGCACCCGACATGTTGTGGTATTTTTCGTGTCCATTTTGAGACAAGGCACACTCGAATAACAGCCAACAGAGGCATTTTGAAAAAATAGCCACCACTTTAATATCTCAAATGGTTGTATAATTCAAATCGTGTGCGTTCTGTTAACCATTCACGTGACGCCATGTGTCTTCGTTTTATTGGCTATAGGAGGTGCCGCGTGGACAACTGCTTTACCTTGACTGAACGGGAGGCGTGCGAGCGGAGTCCGGTGTGCAGGCTGACCGAGAGGCGTGCACGCTGTCCTCCAATGCGCAGGCTCACCGGGAAGTGTGCGAGATGTACGCTGCGCAGGCTCACCGAGGAGCGAGCCCTTTGACTTCCATGGCCGCCCAACTTCCTCTCCATTAATGGCACCCGAGCTGCTGTTTAATACAGGCGGCCTTACTGTTCGCCTCACATTCCCCTCGCTCCCGCAGACCTCCACCAACGCCATGGCGCAGAATGATCATCTGCCACTAGTCTTCAAGTTTGGTGAAATCGACTCCGATCCATAGGAGATAGAAAATAAGGAGGAATGGGGCCTCATGGACATGGCCCAGAACGAGTTGCTGTGGCGGTTGCTGCACCTGCTCCCATCCCAGCTCCCATCCCCACGACCGCGCCAGCGACCATCCCCGTAGCATTGACGGGCTGGTCACCGAGCACTATCGGAGAGCTGGAAGCCGCGGGCGTCAGCGAGGTCTCTGCGGACCCGTGCGAGCTCGTTTACATGCCAGTGCCAGCGCCCTTGCCCGTGCCCGTGCGCGCCCCTCCACCCACTGTGGCGCTGGCCCCGTGCGTTTGGCTGCACCCGCCGCGCCCGTGCCCCTGCCCATGCGCGCCCTCCACCCGTCGTGCCGCCGGTCCCCATGCGTTTTGCTGCACCCACCGCGCCCGTGCTCGTGCCTATCCGTGTGCCCCCTTAAGCGGCATGGGATGCTGCCGTCAACCGCTAGCTCTAAGCGGCGCCAGTTGCCATCCTGCCGCACCCCTCCCGTCGATTGCGTGATGACATGATGTTTGATTTACAAGTGCAGAACATTTTGTGCTACCTTGAAGACTTCGAAAACGGCATCGAGGAGGACGACAACGACAACGACGGCGCGGCACACCACCTCAGCCACCGCCGGAAATAGTTCTTTTGGGGGTTTAATACTGTATCTCGAATTCTTGATCATATGAATACAAATTCGCAGTGTGACGGAATGAAAGATATGGTTTGAACAAACATGTGTTTTCTCTCTCTTAATGTACAGACTTATCAAACGATTTTCTTTTGAAAAAACCTCAATGGTTTTCAAATATAAAACACTCATCGCAAACATTTTAGTTAGAACACCCGTATGCAAACCGACAACTTCCCCAGGAAGCCAAGGGAAAATGTGCCGAGCAAGATTTCTGCATCCTATCAACGCAAATGGTTGTTTTGCATGGCCCGTGTGCAACCACTTAGAAACAATGGGGTAAGATTTGCATTGTTCATTTTTGGTATGTTGCCATTTGTCAAACTGGAAAGATTGACATTTGTGTACTTAGTAACATTGCCATTTGTCAACCTTGTAACACTGCGATTTGTCAAAATATGCAGCTAAAAATCACTAGCACTATATAATTTTTGTGAGTAAAATCACTAGCATTGTTCATATGGACACCACTAGCAGGCGTGAGTTGATGGACGCATATGCAAATGTACCATTGATTACATACAAAAAGTCATCAACCCACAACAACAAAGAGGATACACGTTGGATTATAGATCATTTCCAACACAACATTCTAGTAAAGTAAAGTTTTTCTCACACAACAAATAACAAAGCGGTTAAATGAACTTCAGCTCAACCACTCGTCGGTGTTGGAAACACTTGCTTTGAACCAGAAGTGATTCTCTAGGAAGGGCTAGCTACTGTCAATCTCAAGACCAACGTAGCACTGATCATCCAGGCTGAAGCGGCCTATGTCAAGACCCATATTGGGATCGTAGGGAATCATAGCAATGTCCGAGGTATAGATACATTTGCTTCTAATAAATGGTAGGAACATTATGTCAACATCAGCTAGATCTCCTTCCACCATCATTGGATAGTTTTGTCCAAGGAAGAGCGAGTTTCCTCCAACACTTTCAATACTGAACCAGGGAGAAGGTGTTGGCGCTAGTACACTAGTATCCATCCCGAATACCCTGCGACGGATGTTGGAATAGGTTCGGAGAGTGCGGCCATGCGAGACAACACCAGCTTACTTAGTAACATCAGTAGTGCCCTATATTGTAGCGACCCGACCTCAGACAGTCAAGTCTCTATGCTTAAGTGTCATCTCTGGACCGGTATGCTGACACACACAGTACTCGAGGATTTACAACAGAGGTAAATCACATGTATAAAGTAACGTAAATACTATTACCTCAATCCATATAGCGGAAGTAACAAAGGTTGTGGATTCCCATCAACACCAATGGCAAAGCTGAGTGTAGAAATCGTAACCCTAACGTATCACTTACTCGTCGTAAGAATCCTGCAACATGAGACGTTGCAGCCACAAATGGTTAGTACACCGTCGTCGCTACCCGGGACTCCTCCAAGAGGTCGAGTCCCCCTCCTTAAATAGCATCGCCCGCAACCCCCCTCGCTGCAGCGCCGCTACCCAAGTCGCGCCGCCGCCGCAAACCCCTCCGCCTCGCGCCGCCCGCCGCCGCCGCTGCTGCTGCCGAGCCGCGCCGCCGCAAACCCCGCACTTCCCCTCGCCGCCCGCGTAAGCCCGCCGGAGCCTCCGTCGTTCTCCAGATCTCGCCGGAATCCGACGCCCATTTTTTTTGGTTTAGGTAAACCGATCGGTTTTTTTAGAAACCCTAGATGCGTTGTTTTTATTTTGTTCGGTTCGGTTTTCTCAGTTTAGTTATTTAACGAACATTCGTCCGTTCGTTCGTTTTAACGAACCCTATTCGTCAGTTAACCATAGACAGCGAACGTTCGTTTGTTATCCTATTCGTCTCGTTTTATTTTCCAGGGTTTTTCCGTGATTATTTTCGATCACGATTTCTGCCCTGATCTTCGTTTTAGTTTATCTTTTCGCTCGTTTATCCAAATCAGGTGAAACAAGCGCCTAGATTTTCGACTCGAAGCCCTCTTTCTGTTTAACCAACTTGAACAAGATTTTGGTACAGTAAAATTTGAGTTCAGTCCAAATTAGTAAAGGGATCTTGTTTCTTTCGTAGTTTAAGTTTCGTTGCTCCGTTTGATTTGATTCTTTTTGCAAACCAGAGTTCTTCAGTTGAACTTTCTGGTTAGATCTTCTTATTTGAGTTTTACCCGTGCATCTTTGCTTGATTTCTTATGTATTCTATTGTTTGTTGCGATAGAATTCCCGGTGTGAGAAGCGTGGTACTACGAGTCTTTAGGATCTGCAGATCGTCAGCAAGGTAAGTAACACATTGATCATACCCCTTTATTACCCAGTTTTTATGCATTAGTTACAATCCTCACTCATTGCATGAGTAGGATCTCTTAATGTGTGGGTTTTGGGATGTAGTGGATGAGGTAGAACCTATTGCCTGTTTTATCATCAAACCCTTGGGAGTTACTTATACGCTATGCTTATATTGCCATGCTATGCTCGTGGATGTCGATTGGGTTTGAGTGTATCCATGATAGATGTGAGTTGTTAATTAATGGTTCAACTTAGGGTGGAAACTTTAATACACATCTGGGTGGATTGCTTGTGGGCACCTGGAGAATATAGTGTTGTCCTAGGATATCCCGGAGTACCTATGTGATCATCGTACAGTCCGCCACCCAGGCTCAAAGGGATCATAAGATTATTCATGCTAGAAACTTCCGTGTGCAGTCACAAGCTATTATGGGGTCTAGCATAGTTGAGTAGGTTGCATGACCTCTTTCAGTTGTGGGCTAGCAGATGTATGGGAATGTAGGTGTAACTTTCCACCCAGAGTAAAGAGTTAATGTTTCTGAAAGACTATGCCTTGGTCATCCGTTTCTCAAACACCATGTAGTGCGAGAAATCCAACGGAGGGGATCGAGTCTTGTGGGGAAAAGTGTGCAAACCTCTGCAGAGTGTACAAACTAATCATGCTTAGACGTGTCCCCGGTTATGGACATCTTGAGTATCTGGTACTTGAATTATTGATTTGATCTCGTCACTATAAAATTAATTTGTTGGGTTGTAAATGATTACTTTAATTGGGATTGAGTTGGAGAAACCTTCTCAATGATGTTTCAACTACCATGATAGTTAAATAAAATATATTCCTTTGTTGCAGGGAAAAATTGGCTTTTCGCAAAACATTATAACCATAGAGCCTCCACCAGCCATATATGCATGTAGTGCTAGCATTTATCTATTCATTGCTCTACTGTGTCATATTGCCAGCATATTCCATGTGTTGACCCATTTCGGGCTGCAACATATCATGTTGCAGACTTTTTAGACGAGGAGTAAGCTGCGCTAGGTCGTTTGTCATGCACTCAGCTATGCCGTTGGACTTGGACTCACTTTATCTTCCAAGCCTTCCGTTGTTATTTTATTTAGATGACCTTAAGCCACATTTATTGTAATAAGTTCTCTTTTGAGACATTTCATGTATTAAGTGTGTGATTGCTACTCTGTTATAAATCCATTCAAGTATTGTCTGTGTCAGCATTACCGATCCAGGGATGACACTGAATCACAGAGACTTGACTATCTGAGGTCGGGTCGCTACATATATACAGACAAGAAGAGTATATGGGTCCTGCTCATCCTCATGCTCGTGATCATAAGCATCATCATCTCCCCCTTGGTTATAAATTTTTTCAAGTATAGGTGGTGGAATGTTCATAGGACCTTGGAAACACAAGAAGGTTAATTAATTAGTAAAGGGAAACTAGCTAACCCGCATGCGTGTGGATGAAACAATTGTAATTATGGTGCAAGACAAACATACCGAGTGCATGATGATTCCATACAAAAACAGTGCCACGAGTGGTGGCAACAAACACAAGACCCTCGTATTTAATTGCATCATAGTACTCATCGTACGAAAATTGATATTTGAGCAATATCCATCGAGGCGTGGAAGTAAGGAAGGCAACAAGCTTGTCGAAGATAGCAACAACTTCATAGTTCGTGTAATCCCAAGAGTAGTTGGGAACTCGACAAATTGCTATCTTCCGTAGACGATGGTCAGAATGATCGTATTTGGACTCACGTAGATCATCTGTGTGCTCAACCTCTTGGCAGTATGAGATTTTTGGAAGTGGAACCCGGTGACGAGTGTACACATTCACAAGTTCCCACTCGCAGTTGTACCCAATATAAACAACCCAATCTTAATTAGCGCCTGCCCAAGCCTTGCCCTCAAGCGATGGCATCTTAACATCACACGTATCATTATCAAGCGGCATCAACTTGCACAAGGCAAGGCTTCCCTCATCCTCGCGCCAGTCAGCAGGGTCACGACGAAGAAGAGAGGGGAGATCAAACCGCCCCTAGACCCTTGGGTTGCTTGTAATGATGACATCGCACCGATTAATGAGTTCCTCCACCATGTCATCTTTCAGATCGGGGGAAGAATAACGGGTTCATTTCCAGCAAGTTCCCTCCATGGAGAAGATGATCAAACAATGGCAGAAGGAAGGGTGAAGGCAAATGGAGGGAGGAAGAGCGTGCAACGGCAGTTCCAAATCGATAGGGAAAGGTGAAGAGCCGGTGGACAGTTGCCATGGTACAAGAAGAGGCGAGTGGTTAGCGAATGGTTGCCATAGAGGTCACACACTGACGACAAGGCCGAGTGAAACGCATGCCGTATATCGCACACATCTTGATCTGGCTGAACGTTTCTTTTGTGTTGCCTAATCACAAACAGTTCATTCGAGTGAACCGCATGTTGTACATCGCACACACCTTAATCTGGCTGACTGTTTCTGTTCCCTTGTGTCAACGCAAATATTTCATCCGAGTGAACCGCATGTCGTATATCGCACACACCTTAATTTGGCTGACCATTTCTTTTGTGTTGCCTAATCACAAATAGTTCATCTGAGTGAACCATATGTTGTATATCGCACACACCTCCATCTGACTGCCTGTTTCTTTGTTCATCCTCATCACAAATAGTTAATTGAACTGAACTGTATGCCCTGCATCACACACACAACTAAAATATGAAATGATTTCATGCATCCATCATCACAAATGTTTTGCACCTTTTTTGATGGTTTTTTTACACCACCGTTTGCGATTATTGCATCACACATAGTGTCGTTGAAGGGTCTGTGATCATAGTGTCACGTTAGCAGCAACCTGTAGTAGTGCATGCATGCACACACACACACACACCTCCCCCTCTCCATCAAATCAGGCATTCTTTATCTCTCATGTGCACACGCAACGGTCAATGTTCCTCTATGTGTCTGTATATATAGCTAGGTCTTTAACAGTTTTACAGACAAACCAATCAGTCTATATATCTAGTGAGGTCTCACCCTATTTCCCATGTCCACATCGATCAATCTATACCTCTCTATATAGGATTACATAGCTAATACACCCACATTAGTTATATATCCAACATCCCCCTCTCATCATCCATGGCTTCTGCTTCATCTCTTAGACGCGCGCATAGTGGCAAAGACAAGGGCAGCAAGGGCCCTGCCCCACTCTAACATCACCATATATCGAGGCCAATAAGAATGTGATCATTAGACAATTGCTAGTAAAATGGTTTAAGTTGATGAATTGGCCCTCCTCGTAAAGTATTAGCAATGCTTGGCCCCCTAGCTCATTTATTTTTCATGGCTCCGCCACAGCGCGCAACAGTGCACGTTCTCGCCTCCTCTCTTTAAATATCAATCTCGCACTTGTGCACTCCTTCTTAGTCTCCCTCCACTTGGCCCCTCGCACCATCTTCTAGCCCCCACCGGATTTTGCCACATGTACAATCTAGCAGACTCCATGGTTGAACTTAAGCATAATGCACAAACCTCAAAACACAAGTGCTTCTCCTTTGTTCTAGAATCTTCCGTATCATAACTACCCAAACTTTTTTCTAGTTGAATTGCCATTATTTGTTTTTTACTTTATACTTTACAATGCACAATTCCATGAATCATAAAATAGATTAAGGGCTTCTTGATTCAAAGGATTCTCAAAGGTATTTTGGAGGATTCTAATCCTTAGGAAGTTTTCTATCTTGATTGTTTGATTCGTAGGATTGTAAACCATAGGAATTTTTCCATAGGATTCATTTGCACAAGATTTCATAGGAAACATCCCATCCACTCAAACCTCTTTGAAAGAATCCTGCGTTTTTCTATGCACAATCACACACTCATGCAATACTGTAGGATTCAGGACAACATTCCACTCTAATCCCATGTTTTTCCTATTCGAGCGTTTTGGAAATCCTACGAATCAAAGAGGCCCTAGCTTTTTTATAAAAACTAATTGATTTTGAATGAGAAGAACTATAAGAATTAAACGAACGTCTACACCAGGCATATATGACTCAAAACTTACATGTTATAGTGTGGCATTTATTCATAATTTGGTGCAATGCACGTGTACCTTACTAGTACTTCGAGTATGTGCAAAACACATAAATTAGAATTCCAATGGCACGCTACACAGTGTCTCTCTTACAGTTCATGAAGCCACGTGGCACATGTGGAGGCGTTGTCGTGACCTCCTTGTGTGGCTTGATCACAATGACGTGCTGCTGGTTCCACAAGAATGTACTCGTCCAATATGAGGCACACTAGTGGTACATGCATGAAGCGAAGATGTGCACGCACGTCACGCGCGCACTCATTCCCTCGCACGCACATGCGGGTACACAGGGGGCCGCATTTTTGTACGAAGATCCACCCCTTGCGATAATTTGACGCATGTAAAGTCCTTCACTTAATTGATGGTCAATTAATACAACCCATGCAAAATGAGTGGATGTGAGGGAGGAAGAAAGACATTACTACTCCACTACGTGCGTGCGAGTAGTTAAATCATGGGTTGCTACTTCCATTGGTCTCCTCCGTATTTTGTGCAAAATTTTGACCATATTTGTAAGTAACATAATATTTATGCATGTCATAAAAAGTGGCACAAAAAAGGGGGGCAATAAACCAGGACGCAAGCAGCATGATCAATTTTTGCCAGGGTTACTGTTGGTGGCCTTTGTATTTAAATATGGACAGAGTGGAGTAGTACTATCTTTATCTTAGCCTCGTAGGGCTCTCCCAGTGCCTAGGCTCGCCACCCCGCCTCACCCACCGGATCCCGCCATGGATAATCCCTTATATCCCAGGATCCCGCAGGCTACCCTCTCGCTGCGGCCCGCAGCACTGCCGCCTTTGAGCAAAACCCACATTTGTTTTAGAGGGTATCCATTGCTCTGGAATCACTGATTGGTGGCGCTAGAGGACGTGCCAGGGCTGCGTTTCAGGTGGTGGGCAGCAAGGGCAAATCGAATTGAGGAAGCGTCGCATCGATTGGAGAGAAGTTCCAAGGAGATGCGCCTGGCACACCACAAGGCGGAGGCGCAAGTCGATCTCAGGGGAGATATGCTGAGGGATGTCAGCATCTGGCAGTGTCGCGTTGATTTCAAGCTAGGGCTAATGGCAGAGATCATATTCACGGAGTCGACTGCGGAGGAAAGAACGCGCATGCCTGCGCAATGGCATGAGCAGCCGGTGCAACTATTCAAATGGGCGGTGGGAGAAGCCAAATCCCGGGACCAGTTGAAGTGGTGGCGCTAGGCATGCATCGTAGGCGAGGTGACCTCCCCTCCTTCCCTGCCAGCGATGCAGTGACCTAGTAGTCGGTTGCTACGGCAATGAACTTGCAACGCCATGTCGGTTTGCAACCTTGACAATCACTCCATCTATATGTACTATATTCTTGTGAAAATACTTGGTCGTTTGGAAAAAGATGGTAATTGATTTATCACTAGTTTTAGAATGCTTGGTCGTGACAATCAACTGAAGCACAACCAGAATTCTCCATCGCGTAATACTTTACGGTCGGTCACACCAATAGACGGTGGGTCGGACCTGCGTCTCACCGAAGGGACACACATCGGCTAGGTCTGACATGTACGACCAGTTACATCACTGACTTGTGTGGCCGCATTTGAGCAGTGTAGTACTCCCTCTATCTTAGTTTACATGTCTTGCACGTGTACCTAGGTAATTAATTTACCAACTTAATAAGAGGCATACATTACGAAAAATATATCATTACAAACTTCAAATACTCTATTTTTTAATGATATATTTTATGTTAAACAATTTATTTTATATAAGTTACATTTGTCAGATTTTGGGTTCCGGCAAAACCCTTGATGTTCGAACACCGGGGTGCGCATGAAGATCTCTCCCCCCTCTAGCTCGCACACACCACGATCTCATGGCCTAGCTCGACAAACCAAAGAACATGAGACACAAGAGTTTATACTGGTTCGGGCCACCGATGTGGTGTAATACCCTACTCCAGTGTGGTGTGGTTGATTGCCTCTTGGGCTGACGATGAACAGTTACAAGGGAAGAACAGCCTCCTAAGGAGAGGTGCTCTTGTGCTTGGTGAGTGTGGTGGATTTGGTGGAATGGATCTGGTCCGAGATGAGGCTCTATCATCCCTCTCTACGGTGGTGGCTAGTTCTATATGTAGAGGCCTGGGACCTCTTCCCAAATATTTGGCAGGAAGGGATCCCAGAACGACCAATTTGAAGGGGACAGCTAGTACAAGCTATCCTGACAAAAGGTGGTCTTCGCTTGCCAAAGGCTCTGGTGGTGACTTCGTCTTGGGCTCCATGGTCACCTCCGTCCTGCTGTCCTGCTGGTCCTGGTCTTCTTGCACCGATATGGAAACCTTTGCCTGATGCATCGGGACTCCTCGCCTACGCTTGCCTCTTTAGAACCAAAGAGGAAATGAGGACACTTCGCGCGCTGGCGCCCGCCTAGCTCCAGTCATCATGGCTTGCGTCATAGGAACCTCGCAGGTGTCCCTTGCCTTTGTCTCTCCGCCCCTCGCAAGCCAGCCGGGTGAGGCCGCCCCTGAGATGGTCTTGCGCCGTCCACCTCGCAAGGCTTGGCCCCTCGCGAGGGTCTTGAGTGTTTGCTGGTGAAGATGGGCCATACAGGGCCGCTGGTGGAGCCACGCCGCGGGCCGTAGGCAGGCAAGTCTGGGGACCCCCGTTCCCAGAACGCCAACAGTAGCCCGCCAAAGGGCAAGTGTGGAGCGCCGCGGGCCCCAACAGCCTGCGGCCACGATTGGTGCATGGCGACTGATTGGACGTGGGCGTCTCCGCTTCCCCATGCTGCCTCGGTAACTGTCCGACTTGATGAGTCTGCGCTGCATGCAGAAAAGAACATTATTACCTTAGATCGTGGAGGTTGGCGGTTGGCCTCCCCTTGGTTATAAATGGGAAGAGGGGGCGGAGCCCCTGTCACCCATCTCTTCCCTTGCTTCTCTTGCTCCTTCTTCTTCCTCGCTTCATCGCTTGTTGCATCGACCATGGTGCCGATACAGTGGTTCTCGGTCGCGGAGAAGGGTAAGACTCCCCTCGACGAGCCCGAGCCACTTCCACCAAAGAATAGGTTGTCTCATCATCAAGACATCGTCGTGAGGCCAGAAGTGTCGCGACCATGGTACGAGCGGCCACCTCCCAGGTATCCGTTGCCCTTGTACGCCCAAGCTGCGGGTTCCGGAGGGAGGGGTGATGAACGCCGCCACCCGCGCCAGGGCCGTGGTCGCCGCGCCGCGGTGACGCACGTCGTCGACCCAGGAGTCCATGTCGTGGACTCTTTGCGCGAATTTGTGCTGTCGGCGGCGATGCCTCCACGCATGTGGATTCTCTTCCCACAGTTCTTCTCTGTCGAGATGCCGCCGAGGGCCCCCTTGAGCTTTGGTTGCAGCACGCCGACTGCGACACCCCGGTGACTGGAGCGGAGGATGAAGCCGTCTCCTCTGGGAAGTTCTTCATGACTCGTGGGTTGGGCGAGGTCGCCTGAGTCTGCCGTGCGGAAGGTGCCCTCGCCATCCACTTCAGGTACGATGGCGCCTCCATGATGTTCTTCAAGGTCTTCGACAAGGAAGGCCGCCGCTTGGAGTGCTGTGCTGAAGGGGATCGTTAGGACGGCGCAACAGCCAACGCCGAGCCTGCCGCTGGGCTAGCCAGCAGCTTCTCCAGCGACGGTGGTGACTCCTGGTGGTCCAGCGACTCTCCCAAGCTCGTCGAGACTCCGGAGACAAGCGATGACAGCTACATGCCCCCAAGCTCTCGCTGGGCCCGGAGCAAGGCTGCAGCGTCCGGCTGTCGCCGTCGCTGATCTGGATGGGGTTGGCGCCGGCCTCCGGAGGCCCACTGTTGATGATGGCGTCGGTGATGTTAGGCGCGAGTAGATAGGAAGTCCCTTCTTTTTGCTCCCTGCGAAGAATTGAAACGGACCCCGTGTGGGTGTGTAAAGGGTCTGCGATATATTTTGTTGATATTATCCTTTATATGAAAATTTGTGAATGCATGTCCTGCTAAGGCTCGATCTCCCCTTTCCAATCCTATGGCAGCTTGGTGCTCTATGACGACAGGTCTCGGTCCCCCAGGCAGGCTACAGCCGTCGCTGGTATGCCAGGGCGCGATGCCGTGGTCAAGGCCAGGAGGTGAGCGGCCCGACGTCTAGTAAGAGCTGTTGAGGCGTGATGCTCAAGAAGTCGCCTTTAGCGTGCAAGAAGCTACCTGAGGATGGCAAAGGGAGGCGACACTGCCGCAGTAGAGCAGCGAAAGGCGAGGATCTTATTCCGTAGCGCTGGGTTGATATAGGCGTGAGACTTATCTTGGCATTCCGGGGCTGGTTCCTCATGTTGCACCAGACTTGTGCGTCGGCCGCTGCTGGGTAGCTAGGTTAGGCCCGTGCAAGCCTCCCCCTCTTCTCCATGCTCTTCTCTGTGCTCTACATCCTCAGATCCCGGCCCTCGAGTGAGCTCAGGCGCCACTAGTATGCCAGGTCACGATGTCGTGGTCAAGGCCAGGGGGTGAGGGCTGGAGAGCCAGTAAGAGCTCCTGAGTCACGATGCTTAGGAGCCCCCCTTTTAACGGGCAAGCGAATTTCATGGGGAAGAAAGAGATCCTGTTGTACCGCCCGCTTTAGTCCTCTGGAGGTTCTTGCAAGTTAGCGCGAGGAAGGGAACAAATTGCCATGATGATCGCCGGTCCACCACTGGTTGCTTCGCAAGGAGGTGAAGGCACTGAGGGCCAGGTGAGGTGATGTGCATGGGCGTGCCACGAGCTAGAGCTCGACAACTCTGCTTTGTTAGTGTTGCCGGGATGGACCCGAGCACAAGCGCAGTGTCAGCAGGAGAGGTTCCCATGACGGGCAATAATCAAGCAGGCAGTGATGACCACATATAGATTATGCACGAGAAGCAAACTAGCTTAAGTAAATGCAACAACAACACATGCCACTGGGTTGGACCCGAGCGGCCTGGGGGTGATGCGGCCTGAGGGGCACCCCCAACATGGTGAACTAAAGATGCAGGTGGATACATGATGCAAGGACAGATCCACGTGGCCTAGGAATGATGCAGCCTAGGGGGCGCTCTCAGCTAAATAAACTTGGAAAATGTCACCTGGTTTGGTTGTCGAAGGAGTGTTGGGGTAACTGAAGACACATGGCGAGGAAGCCGCTCCTCACGAGCCATCGAGACCCAGAGCCTCGGGAGGCTCTGGAGGCTCAGGAGGCCTCCTGAGGACCGTCTCCATCTCCGCCAGGACTATGTGGTGCCTGGCCTCCTAACCTGCCAGGATGCTCCATCATGCTGGAAGGCGGCTGCCATGCTCGGTAGGCCGAACGGCATGCGAACGTAGCTGTGAGTTGGACCCTCACACTCGCCAGCACGCGAAGGCCAGAAGCGCTCCAGACATCCGGCCCTGTTGAGCCCGGGATGTCTATGCAGACGCACAACTCTCTACCCTCGCCTGGATGGGGAGCAGCGCTAGGTGGGCGGCGGTCGCCGCGTATTGCCCTTGCTTCCTGAAGCTCCTAATTGGTTTTGACGATGAACTCCTGAGCACCGGGCGCTCCTCGCCTGACGTCCTCCTGAGGGAAACGTGCTGCGAAGCATGCCTCCATGTGGTGCCCGAGCACCTCCCTCGTGATGTTGGCCAGGTCTGAGGCCCTCCAGAAGAGAGCCCCCGAGCCCTGCCCGAGGATGGTGTCGAGGGCGCCTCCCTATTCGAGGGAGGGAGGCGCCCCAGTCATGGGCACAGATCCTGAGGTGGCACCGCTGGAGGTGCCACTACATTAATTGAGGCCCAGTGCGGAGTAGCTGCTTCTTCTTCTTGGGGTTGGCCTCAGGAGGGAACTACACACCCGCGTTGTTAGGGTCTTTGATTAATGCAGCTTGGAAGGCGCGCTCGAGGGAGCACATCGCGTCTCTTTCTTCAAAGGGGATCGTGATGATTCCTCTGTTGGAAATATGCCCTAGAGGCAATAATAAAAGTATTATTATTATATTTCCTTGTTCATGATAATTGTCTTTTATTCATGCTATAACTGTATTATCCGGAAATCGTAATACACGTGTGAATACATAGACCACAATATGTCCCTAGTGAGCCTCTAGTTGACTAGCTCGTTGTGATCAACAGATAGTCATGGTTTCCTGGCTATGGACATTGGATGTCGTTGATAACGGGATCACATCATTAGGAGAATGATGTGATGGACAAGACCCAATCCTAAGACTAGCACAAAAGATCGTGTAGTTCATTTGCTAGAGCTTTGCCAATGTCAAGTATCTCTTCCTTCGACCATGAGAGCGTGTAACTCCTGGATACCGGAGGAGTGCTTTGGGTGTATCAAACGTCACAACGTAACTGGGTGACTATAAAGGTGCACTACAGGTATCTCCGAAAGTATCTATTGTTTTATGCGGATCGAGACTGGGATTTGTCACTCCGTGTAAATGAAGAGGTATCTCTGGGCCCACTCGGTAGGACATCATCATATGCGCAATGTGACCAAGGAGTTGATCACGGGATGATGTGTTACGGAACGAGTAAAGTGACTTGCCGGTAACGAGATTGAACAAGGTATTGGATACCGACGATCGAATCTCGGGCAAGTAACATACCGATAGACAAAGGGAATTGAATACGGGATTGATTAAGTCCTTGACATCGTGGTTCATCCGATGAGATCATCGTGGAACATGTGGGAGCCATCATGGGTATCTAGATCCCGTTGTTGGTTATTGACCGGAGAACGTCTCGGTCATGTCTGCATGTCTCCCGAACCCGTAGGGTCTACACACTTAAGGTTCGATGACGCTAGGGTTATAAAGGAAGTTTGTATGTGGTTACCGAATGTTGTTCGGAGTCCCGGATGAGATCCCGGACGTCACGAGGAGTTCCGGAATGGTCCGGAGGTAAAGATTTATATATGGGAAGTCCTATTTTGGCCACCGGAAAATGTTCGGGATTTTTCGGTATTGTACCGGGAAGGTTCTAGAAGGTTCCGGAGTGGAGCCCACCTTCATGGGGGGACCCACATGAATGTGGGTAGTGGGGGAAAGGCCCCACACCCCTGGTCAAGGCGCACCAAGATCCCCCCTTAGAAGGAATAAGATCATATCCCGAAGGGATAAGATCAAGATCCCTAAAAAGGGGGGATAACAATCGGTGGGGAAGGAAATGATGGGATTTCTTTCCTCCCACCTTGGCCAACGCCCCAATGGACTTGGAGGGCAAGAAACCAGCCCCTCCACCCCTATATATAGTGGGGAGACGCATGGGAGCTTCAGACGAAGTTCTGGCGCAGCCCTCCCCCTCTCCCAAGTCGTCCTCCTCTCCCGTGGTGCTTGGCGAAGCCCTGCAGGATTGCCACGCTCCTCCACCACCACCACGCCGTTGTGCTGTTGCTGGATGGAGTCTTCCTCAACCTCTCCCTCTCTCCTTGCTGGATCAAGGCGTGGGATACGTCACCGGGCTGTACGTGTGTTGAACGCGGAGGTGTCGTGCGTTCGGCACTTGATCATCGGTGATTTGAATCACGACGAGTACGACTTCATCAACCCCGTTCACTTGAACGCTTCCGCTTAGCGATCTACAAGGGTATGTAGATGCACTCTCTTTCTACTCGTTGCTGGTCTCTCCATAGATAGATCTTGGTGACACGTAGAAAAATTTTGAATTTCTGCTACGTTCCCCAACAGTGGTATCAGAGCTAGGTCTATTGCGTAGATTCTTTGCACGAGTAGAACACAAAGTAGTTGTGGGCGTTGATGTTGTTCAATATGCTTACCGTTACTAGTCCAATCTTGTTTCGACGGTATTGTGGGATGAAGCGGCCCGGACCGCCCTTACACGTACTCTTCGTGAGACAGGTTCCACCGATTGACATGCACTTGGTGCATAAGGTGGCTAGCGGGTGCCAGTCTCTCCCACTTTAGTCGGAACGGATTCGATGAAAAGGGTCCTTATGAAGGGTAAATAGCAATTGGCATATCACGTTGTGGTTTTGCGTAGGTAAGAAACGTTCTTGCTAGAAACCCATAGCAGCCACGTAAAACATGCAAACAACAATTAGAGGACGTCTAACTTGTTTTTGCAGGGTATGCTATGTGATGTGATATGGCCAAAAGGATGTGATGAATGATATATGTGATGTATGAGATTGATCATGTTCTTGTAATAGGATTCACGACTTGCATGGCGATGAGTATGACAACCGGCAGGAGCCATAGGAGTTGTCTTTATTTATTGTATGACCTGCGTGTCATTGAAGAACGCCATGTAAACTACTTTACTTTATTGCTAAACGCGTTAGTCATAGAAGTAGAAGTAGTCGTTGGCGTGACAACTTCATGAAGACACGATGATGGAGATCATGATGATGGAGATCATGGTGTCATGCCGGTGACAAGATGATCATGGAGCCCCGAAGATGAAGATCAAAGGAGCTATATGATATTGGCCATATCATGTCACTACTCTATTTGATTGCATGTGATGTTGATCATGTTTATGCATCTTGTTTGCTTAGAACGACGGTAGTAAATAAGATGATCCCTTACAACAATTTCAAGAAGTGTTCTCCCCTAACTGTGCACCGTTGCTACAGTTCGTCGCTTCTAAGCACCACGTGATGATCGGGTGTGATGGATTCTTACGTTCACATACAACGGGTGTAAGACAGTTTTACACAGCGAAAACACTTAGGGTTAACTTGACGAGCCTAGCATGTACAGACATGGCCTCGGAACACGGAGACCGAAAGGTCGAGCATGAGTCGTATAGTAGATACGATCAACATGAAGATGTTCACCGATGATGACTAGTCCGTCTCACGTGATGATCAGACACGGCCTAGTTGACTCAGATCATGTAATCACTTAGATGACCAGAGGGATGTCTATCTGAGTGGGAGTTCATAAGATGAACTTAATTATCCTGAACATAGTCAAAAGACCTTTTGCAAATTATGTCATAGCTCGCGCTTTAGTTCTACTGTTTTAGATATGTTCCTAGAGAAAATATAGTTGAAAGTTGATAGTAGCGATTATGCGAACAGTAGAAAGCTTATGTCCTTAATGCACTGCTCAGTGTGCTGAACCCCAAACATCGTTTGTGGATGTTTCGAACATCGAACATACACATTTTGATAACTACGTGATAGTTCAGTTAAATGGTTTAAGTAGAGGCACCAAAGACGTTTTCGAAACATCGCGGAACATATGAGATGTTTTGAGGGCTGAAATTGGGATTTCAGGCTCGTGCTCACGTCAAGAGGTATATGACCTCCGACGATTCTCTTAGCCTGCAAACTAAGGGAGAAAATCTCAATCGTTGAGCTTGTGCTCAGATTGTCTGAGTGCAACAATCACTTGAATTGAGTGGGAGTTGATCTTCCAAATGAGATAGTGATGTTTCTCCAAAGTCATTGCCACCGAGCTGCTAGAGCTTCGTGATGAACTATAACATATCAGGGATAAATAAGATGATCCTTGAGGTATTCACGATGTTTGACACCGCGAAAGTAGAAATCAAGAAGGAGCATCAATTATTGATGGTTGGTGAAACCACTATTTTCAAGAAGGGCAAGGGCAAGAAGGGATACTTCATGAAACGGCAAATCAGCTGCTGCTCCAGTGAAGAAACCCAAGGTTGAACCCAAACCCGAGACTAAGTGCTTCTGTAATAAGGGGAACAGTCACTAGAGCAGAATTACCCTAGATACTTGGTAGATAAGAAGGCTGGCAAGGTCGATAGAAGTATATTGGATATACATTATGTTAATGTGTACTTTACTAGTACTCCTAGTAGCACCAGGGTATAAGATACCGGTTCGGTTGCTAAGTGTTAGTAACTCGAAATAAAAGCTACGGCATAAACGGAGACTAGCTAAAGGTGAGCTGACGATATGTGTTGGAAGTGTTTCCAATGTTGATATGATCAAGCATCGCACGCTCCCTCTACCATCGAGATTTGGTGTTTGCGTTGAGCATAGACATGATTGGATTATGTCTATCGCAATACGATTATTCATTTAAAGAGAATAATGGTTACTCTATTTATTTGAATAATACCTTCAATGGTCTTGCACCTAAAATGAATGGTTTATTGAATCTCGATCGTAGTGATACACATTTTCATGCCAAAAGATATAAGATAGTAATGATAGTACCACTTACTTGTGGCACTGCCATGTAAGTCATAATGGTATAAAACGCATGAAGAAGCTCCATGTTGATGGATCTTTGGACTCACTCGTTTTTGAAAAGTTTGAGACATGCGAACCATGTCTATTGGTGTATACGCATGAAGAAACTCCATGCAAATGGACCGTCTGGACTCACTTGATTTTGAATCACTTGAGATATGCAAATCATACCACATGGGCAAGATGACTGAAAAGCCTCGTTTTCAGTAAGATGGAACAAGATAGCAACTTGTTGGAAGTAACACATTTTGATGTGTCCAATCCAATGAGTGTTGAGGCATGCAGTGAATATCGTTATGATCTTACTTCACAGATGATTCGAGTAGATGTTGAGAATATTTACTTGATGAAACACAAGTCTGAATTATTGAATGGTTCAAGTAATTTCAGAGTGAAGTAGAAGATCATTGTGACAAGAGGATAAAATGTCTATGATATGATCATAGAGATGAATATCTGAGTTACGAGTTTTGGCACACAATTAAGACATTGTGGAAATTGTTTCGCAATTAATACCGCCTGGAACACCATAGTGTGATGGTGTGTCCGAACATCATAGTTACACCCTATTGGATATGGTGCGTACCATGATGTCTCTTATCGAATTACCACTATTGTCCATGGGTTAGGCATTAGAGACAACCACATTCACTTTAAATAGGGCACCACGTAATTCCGTTGAGATGACACCGTATGAATTATGGTTTAGAGAAACCTAAGTTGTCGTTTCTTAAAAGTTTGGGGCTGCGACGCTTATATGAAAAAGTTTCAGGTTGATAAGCTCGAACCCAAAGCGGATAAAATGCATCTTCATAGGAAACCCAAAACAGTTGGGTATACCTCCTAATTCAGATCCAAAAGCAATATGGATTGTTTCTTGAATCGGGTCCTTTCTCGAGGAAAAGTTTCTCTCGAAAGAATTGAGTGGGAGGATGGTGGAAACTTGATGAGGTTATTGAACCGTCTCTTCAACTAGTGTGTGGCAGGGCACAGGAAGTTGTTCTTGTGGCACCTACACCAATTGAAGTGGAAGCTTGTGATGTTGATCATGAAACTTCAGATCAAGTCACTACCAAACCTCGTGGGATGACAAGGATACGTACTACATCAGAGTGGTACGTAATCCTGTCTTGGAAGTCATGTTGCTGGACAACAATGAACCTACGAGCTATGGAGAAGCAATGGTGGGCCCGGATTCCGATAAATGGCTCGAGGCCATAAAATCCGAGAACGGATCCATGACTTTGGAAGAAATACTTGATGGTCGTAAGGCCATTGGGTATGGATGGATTTTAAAAGGAAGACAGACAATGATGGTAAGAATTACCATTAAGAAAGCTCGACTTGTCGTTAAGATATTTTCCGACAAGTTCAAGGAGTTGATTACGGTGAGGTTTTCTCACTCGTAGCGATGCTAAGAGTCTGTTGGAATTGGATTAGCAGTTACTGCATGATTGATGCAATCTTGCAGATAGGATGTCAAAACATTGTTTCCTCGACGTTATACTTGAGGAAAGGTTGTATGTGATACAACCGGAAGGTTTTGTCAATCCCAAAAGATGCTAATAAGTATGCAAAGCTCCAGCAATCCTTCTAAGGACTGGAGTGAGCATCTCGGAGTTGGAATGTGTGCTTTGATGATGATCAAAGATTTTGGGTTTGTACAAAGTTTACGAGAAACTTGTATTTCCAAAGAAGTGAGTGGGAGCACTATAGAATTTCTGATGAGTATATGTTGTTGACATATTGTTGATCAGAAATGACGTAGAATTTCTGGAAAGCATATAGGGTTATTTTGAAAGTGTTTTTCAATGGAAAGCCTGGATTAAGCTACTTGAACATTGAGCATCAAGATCTATAAGGATAGATCAAAATGCTTAATAATACTTTCAAATGAGCACATACCTTGACATGATCTTGAAGGTGTTCAAGATGGACCAGTCAAAGAAGGAGTTCTTGCCTGAGTTGTAAGGTACGAAGTTAAGACTTAAAGGTCGACCACGGCAGAATAGAGAGAAAGGACGAAGGTCGTCCCCTATGCTTAAGACGTAGGCTCTTCAGTATGCTATGCTGTGTACCGCACCTGAAGTGTGCCTTGCCATGAGTCAGTCAAGGGGTACAAGAGTGATCCAAGAATGGCTCACAGGACAGCGGTCAAAGTTATCCTTAGTAACTAGTGGACTAAGGAATTTTCTCGATTATGGAGGTGGTAAAAGAGTTCATCGTAAAGGTTACGACGATGCAAGCTTGACACCTATCCGGATAGCTCTGAGTAGAGAGACCGGATACATATAATGGAGCAATAATTTAGAATAGCTCCAAGTAGAACAGTTGTTTGGAATAGCTCCAAATAGAGCGTGGTAGCTGCATCTAGGAGATGACATAGAGATTTGTAAAGCACACACGGATCTGAAAGGTTCAGACCCGTTGACTAAAACCTCTCTCACAAGCAACATGATCAAACATAAAACTCATTGAGTGTTAATCACATAGTGATGTGAACTAGACTACTGACTCTAGTAAACTCTTGGGTATTAGTCACATGGCGATGTAACCTGTGAGTGTTAATCACATGGCGATGTGAACTAGATTATTGACTCTAGTGCAAGTGGGAGACTGTTGGAAATATGCCCTAGAGGCAATAATAAAAGTATTATTATTATATTTCCTTGTTCATGATAATTGTCTTTTATTCATGCTATAACTGTATTATCCGGAAATCGTAATACACGTGTGAATACATAGACCACAATATGTCCCTAGTGAGCCTCTAGTTGACTAGCTCGTTGTGATCAACAGATAGTCATGGTTTCCTGGCTATGGACATTGGATGTCGTTGATAACGGGATCACATCATTAGGAGAATGATGTGATGGACAAGACCCAATCCTAAGACTAGCACAAAAGATCGTGTAGTTCATTTGCTAGAGCTTTGCCAATGTCAAGTATCTCTTCCTTCGACCATGAGAGCGTGTAACTCCTGGATACCGTAGGAGTGCTTTGGGTGTATCAAACGTCACAACGTAACCGGGTGACTATAAAGGTGCACTACAGGTATCTCCGAAAGTATCTATTGTTTTATGCGGATCGAGACTGGGATTTGTCACTCCGTGTAAACGGAGAGGTATCTCTGGGCCCACTCGGTAGGACATCATCATATGCGCAATGTGACCAAGGAGTTGATCATGGGATGATGTGTTACGGAACGAGTAAAGTGACTTGCCGGTAACGAGATTGAACAAGGTATTGGATACCGACGATCGAATCTCGGGCAAGTAACATACCGATAGACAAAGGGAATTGAATACGGGATTGATTAAGTCCTTGACATCGTGGTTCATCCGATGAGATCATCGTGGAACATGTGGGAGCCATCATGGGTATCCAGATCCCGCTGTTGGTTATTGACCGGAGAACGTCTCGGTCATGTCTGCATGTCTCCCGAACCCGTAGGGTCTACACACTTAAGGTTCGATGACGCTAGGGTTATAAAGGAAGTTTGTATGTGGTTACCGAATGTTGTTCGGAGTCCTGGATGAGATCCCGGACGTCACGAGGAGTTCCGGAATGGTCCGGAGGTAAAGATTTATATATGGGAAGTCCTATTTTGGCCACCGGAAAATGTTCGGGATTTTTCGATATTGTACCGGGAAGGTTCTAGAAGGTTCCGGAGTGGGGCCCACCTGCATGGGGGGACCCACATGAACGTGGGTAGTGGGGGCAAGGCCCCACACCCCTGGTCAAGGCGCACCAAGATCCCCCCTTAGAAGGAATAAGATCATATCCCGAAGGGATAAGATCAAGATCCCTAAAAAGGGGGGATAACAATCGGTGGGGAAGGAAATGATGGGATTTCTTTCCTCCCACCTTGGCCAACGCCCCAATGGACTTGGAGGGCAAGAAACCAGCCCCTCCACCCCTATATATAGTGGGGAGACGCATGGGAGATTCAGACGAAGTTCTGGCGCAGCCCTCCCCCTCTCCCAACTCGTCCTCCTCCCCCGTGGTGCTTGGCGAAGCCCTGCAGGATTGCCACGCTCCTCCACCACCACCACGCCGTTGTGCTGCTGCTGGATGGAGTCTTCCTCAACCTCTCCCTCTCTCCTTGCTGGATCAAGGCGTGGGATACGTCACCAGGCTGTACGTGTGTTGAACGCGGAGGTGCCGTGCGTTCGGCACTTGATCATCGGTGATTTGAATCACGACAGTACGACTTCATCAACCCCGTTCACTTGAACGCTTCCGCTTAGCGATCTACAAGGGTATGTAGATGCACTCTCTTTCTACTCGTTGCTGGTCTCTCCATAGATAGATCTTGGTGACACGTAGGAAAATTTTGAATTTCTGCTACGTTCCCCAACATCCTCCACTTCCCGGCATCTTGACTGCCATGAATTTGGCTAGCGCTGGGTACCTGAGGATGGCATTGTACGGTAGGCGGATGTGGGCGACGTCGAAGTGGATGAGCTCATTGTGGTAGTTGTCGCGCTGACCGAAGGTGACAGGGAGACGAACTTGCCCTATCGGGGTGGTGGAGCCGTCAATCACTCCTGAGAAAGGCTTGCTGGGGTGGAGCTGATCTTATGGCACTTGAAGGCTGTCGAACGTCTCGACCGATAGGACACTGAGCTCTGCGCCGCCGTCGATGAGGGTCTTGGTGACTTGGACATTACTGATGACGTGCGAACAGAGCATCGGGAGAATGCCGGCAGTTGCCGCACATTTGAGCTGGTCCATCGAGCTAAAGGTGATAGCGTACTTGGACCATCTGAGCGGGCGCGTGGCCCTGAGCTTGGGGAGGGATACATTCACCTCGCGAGAGAACTTCTTGATGATGCACTGGAAAGCTGGGGCTTGAGCGCCACCCAAGATGCAGGTGATGGCGCGCGACTCCTGGAAGCCCCCGGCCCCATCGTCCTGCTAGTGGTCGTCGTTCCTCCTCCGTGGCGGCGGCAGCGGAGGGAGACCAGGGTTCCCCTAAGGACGGTCCTCGCGAGGTTGATCCCTCCAGGCGTCCTCACGAGGCTGATCCTGCCAGCAGTCCTCGTGAGGCTGGGCGTGCAACTCCTGGCATGGCCCACGGTCGTCCGAATGTCCTCCACCTTGTCCACCTCCTCAGCCATACCCCTGGTCATTGCGTTCGGGGCGTCAACCGGAGTGTCCATCTCGAAAAACCCTTAGCTCTTGACAATCGTTGGTTTTATGGCTGCACACGTTGTGGAAGGCGCAGAATGTATGGCTGCCCTTGGACGACTCGGGGAGGTCTCGGCCGCGCTTAGTGTCTGGTTCTGCCGAGAGTACGGCCACCCCTTTGCGCTTCACGTCCTTGACCTTGGCATTCTTCTCCTCTGGATCCGCAGTAGGGAGCTCGAGGAGGGAGAGGCGCCCCTCCTCAGCTCTTGCGCGCTTGGTTGCTATGTTGAACAGCTCCAAAGTTGTGCATAGCTCCTCATGGATGGCGAGCTCCTCCATCGTGATGTCGCAGACGCCATTGAAAAACGCTGAGATGATGGCCTCGTCCGTCACCTTGGGGATCTTGAGGCGCACGTTGTTAAAGCACTGGATGTACTTCTGCAGGTTCTTTCCCGGCTGTTGCTTGATGCAGCGCAGGTCACCCGCGGCCTGGGGGCACTCACGAGTGCCCTGGAAGTTGGCGACGAAGTGGTCGCGCATCTGATCCTAGGAGCAGATCGAGCCCGTGGGTAGGTTCAGGAACCATGAGCGGGCGCCGTCCTTGAGAGCCATGGGAAACTAGTTCGCCATGACCTTTCCGTCACCGTTGGCCGCCTCGATGCTCACCTTGTAGAGCTGCAAGAACTCCGCGGGGTCTGGGGTGTTGTCGTAGCGAGGAGGCAGATGCGGCTTGAACTTTCCCGGCCAGACGACGCTATGCAGCTCGGGAGTGAAGGCGTGGCAGTCTGTCGTGGCCACCGGGGCTCGTCGTGGAGGCGGAGCTTGATCTTGGTGTCCCTGCGCCACCACAACAAGTGGCGCATGGCCCTACCATGGCAAGCGATTCTAACGTGGCAGTGCTGGGAGCGGTGGACCATTTTCTTGCGGATGGGGGACCTCTTGGCAGCTTCTTTCTTCATGCGCGGGCACACGGCGCTGTGGATCACGCGGCTGGACCACACATCTTGGAGTGAGGACGTCGTCTTGACGCGGAGGAGGCGGAGGCGCTCCATGAGACGCACGTCTCAGTGCGAGGGCGCCATCTTGGTGCGGAGGGGGCGGAGGCGCTCCGTGAGCCACATCGCCCGCAGCCGGGGGCGCGCGAGGCAGCGAGAGTGATGGTGCAGGAGAGCCCCCTGCGGCGCTGATGAGCTCAGCGATGCGGTCCAACCAGTCCTCGTAGAGGTCGTCGACCCAGTGGTAGCGCATGAGCTCACGTGCCATGAGCAGCGCGGCCAGCGCATCGGTGGGTGCGCGACGAGCATGAGACGATGAGCCGACTGGAGTTAGCGACGGGGTGGCAGTGCAGCCATCTCGCAGCACGGAGGGGTGCAGTGAGGAAGCTTGCTGCTTGTTTGCTTCCGGGCTGGTGGCGGCGTTGGCGGCGTGTGACGGAGAATGACGGGGAGGCCCGCCGACAGGGGCTGTCTGAGCGACACGGGTGGCGAGGGCAGCCCGGCGAGAGTCGTCCATGAAATTGGTGGAGTGGTGAAGTGCGGATTGACAAAGGGGAAGGCTTAAGCGCACCCCTACCTGGCGCAACAAAATGTCAGATTTTGGGTTCCGGCAAAACCCTCGAGGTTCGAACACTGGGGTGCGCACGAAGATCTCTCCCCCCTCTAGCTCGCACACACCACGATCTCATGGCCTGGCTCGACAAACCAAAGAACACGAGACCAGAGTTTATACTGGTTCGGGCCACTAATGTGGTGCAATACCCTACTCCAGTGTGGTGTGGTGGATTACCTCTTGGGATGAGGATGAACAGTTACAAGGGAAGTATAGCCTCCTGAGGTTAGGTGCTCTTGTGCTTGGTGAGTGTGGTGGCTTTGGTGGAATGGATCTGGTCCGAGATGAGGGTCTCTAATCACTCTCTACGGTGGTGGCTAGTCCTATATGTAGAGGCCCGGGTCCTCTTCCCAAATATTAGCGGGAAGGGATCCCACAATGAAAATTTTGAAGGGGGAAGCTAGTACAAGCTATCATGTCAAAAGGTGGTCTTCACCTAACCAAGGCTCTGGTGGTGACGCCGTCTTGGGTTCCACGGTGACCTCCATCCTGCTGTCCTTCTGGTCTTGGTCTTGTTGCACCGATATGGAAACCTTTGCCTGATGACTTGGGACTCCTCGCGTGCACTTGCCTCTTTAGCACCAAAGAGGAAACAAGGAAACTGCACGCTGGCGCCCGCCTGGCTCCTGTCGTCATGGCTTGCATCACAGGTACCTCGTGAGGTGTCCCTTTCCCTAGTCTCTCTACCCCTCGCGAGCCAGCCTGGTGAGGCCGTCCCTGAGGATGTCTTGCGTCATCCGCCTCGCGAGGCTTGGCCCCTCGCGAGGGTCTTGAGTGTTTGTTGGTGAAGATGGGACGTACAGGGCCGCTGGTGGAGCCACGCCGCGGGCCGCAGGCAGGCATGTCTGGGGACCCTTGGTCCTAGTACGCGGACAACATTGATGACCTAGATACACGTGCAAGCCTTGTAAACTGAGATGGAGGGAGTACCTGAAATTTATGTTCCAGTAAACTCATCAGGAGCCGTTTTGGGCCTCGAAACCAAAACCATCAATTAATCTTTACCTTGTTCCCATCACATTCCAAAGTACTAGTGCTACAATTAAATGCAAGCCTACTCACACGTACTGGTACGTACCAAACCTGAACGTGTTCCCACTATGCAAGTTTTAGTACTAGTGCTAGTACTTAGGTTATAAAAAGGGGAACTATGTAACACCCCGAGACCGTTGCGCCAGGTGTCTTCCAGTTATCCGCTGTTGTTTCCTTGTCATTCTCTTGCGTGTTGCATCTTGTCATGTCATCATGTGCATTGCATCATCATGTTTTCAAAACTTGCATCCATCCGGGTTCCCCTAGTTCCGTCTGTTGTCCGTTCTGATCCCAACCACACTTGAACGTCCGAAATAGTATTTTATAAGTGGCCAAAAAATATTCTTGAAATGGGTTGAAAGCTGGCGTGCGCTCTTAGTAGATAGACCGCCTGTCAATTTTTTTGGCATTCAGAGCTCATTTGATAGCCCAACCGTTAAACATATAGCGACACTATAGTCGGCCATACGACGGATGTTTCCGGTCTCCGAAAGCTATCCCGAACCAGACCCGTGTTGTCACTACCGATGGGTCCGGATCATCTCCGAACATCCGTAAAGCATCTTCGGTTTCTTATTTGGTTTTCCCTATCTCACTAATCTGGAGCCATCCGATGAACGTCGGACGCCCCTAAACCCCCCTTTGTTTTCTGCCCTGCCTATTTAAACAACTACCCCATGCTTAATTTGACCCAACCCTAAAATCCAGGGGATTTTTATCTGCCGCCACCACACTGACCTCTCTTCCCCGATATACTCGGAGCCACAGCCTACTCCCCTCGATCCACCAACCTCCTCGTTCGTGAATCAAGCCAACCAGCCGCCTCCCAATCGAGCTCTCTCTCGATCTGCTCCTCCCCCGCTTGTCTCCATCGCATGAGCATCGGACCGACACCACCTCACCTCCCTGTCCCCGAGCACCTCGGCCTTCTCTTGCCAGAGCTCGCCGGCGTCGGTGGCAAAAGCAGCAGCGCCCGGGCCCTCCTCCACCTCGCGGCCCGTCAACCTCGCTGGCAGGAGCTCTAGCTCCACCACCAGGACCGGCCTCGTCCCACTCATCTCCGTCCCTCTCTCTTTCTTCCTCTGGTTTCCTCTCGCACCTGTTGTCTCTCTTCTCCATGAAACTCGCAGGAACTCCATGGTTGTCCCCGAGCCCCAACCATGGACAGCGGCTGCCGGAGCTCTTCTTCCGCATCACCATGCATGCCCGCCGCCGGCGAGAGTCCCAAGCCACCAACGCCATGAACAGAATCCGTCCAGGATCTCGCCGCCGTCCGTTCCTTCCATAAGCCTCCTCACCAGCCCCGAACCCTGCCGTCATGGTCTGTCCGGCGAGCCGCCCGAGCCCTAGGCCGTCCCTCTCCTTCGCCCCACTGCTCCTCCGTCTCAACTCCGGCCGGTCCGGCTCGGTTACCCGCCGCGTTGCCAAGTCCATGGAGCCGCCTTCCCGTGGTCCTTCACCTCGCCTTGTCGTTCGTGGACCGGCGCCGTCGACGGCGACCATGAGGCAGGAGACCTCCATGGGCGGCCGCCCAAGTCCGCCTTCATGTGCCATGTCGCCGCCCTGCGCCTCAAGTTTCCCCTTCTGGAGCCCCGCGCATTACGAACAATAGCAGAGGAGCGCTCGCGTTGACTGCCAGGGTGGCTCGCGTGGGTCCTAGCTCCAGTAACCGTGCCGTGTTGCTCTGTTTATGTCGAGCGAGTTGGAGAATGCTCATGTTGCTTCTGTCGTGTGCCAGGTGGGCCATCGACCGGCCTCTAGCCTAGCTGCCTCTTCCACCGACCTGGGCCTCAGCCCATGGGTGAGCAGCCCCCTCCAGCCCCTCTCCTGTACACATTCGGGCCAGCCAGATTCGTCATGCGTATGTTTTTTAGATATGCGAATTTGCTAATTGATCCAGAGACTGCAGTTTTACAGAAAAACCCTCTAACTTCATGCACATAATAACTCATGAACTATGCATCATTTGTAAAAACTTTATATATGTAAAATTCTTAGAATTTTGTCTAGCTTCATAGTATGCTAATTTCATCTATGTTAAAAAAAATTAAAATGTGTTTTGCATTTATTTTCCATATTGCCATGTTAAAATGATTTAATTCATAACGAAATAACCGTAGCTCCATTATAAATAATCTTTATATGTAAATGGGGTAGAAAAATGTGTAGTTTAAGATGGTGTACTTACTTTGCATGTTTAACAAATCTAAAATATGTTTTAGGACAGAACAGTACCAAATTCAAAATATGCATATGGGGATTTTCCGGACTTGTTGCTTGTTGTTTCGGCCTTATTTAAACTTGCCTAGATAGGTAGTTTTATTATGCTTCACCTGTTGGCATGTTTAATAACATTTAATATTATTGGGTACATAACCGAGAAATAACTAAATAAGTCATGTGGTGTTTCATCAATATGCAACTCGTTGCATATTGAGCTCCACTTAATTTGTAGTATTGTTTGTGCATATTGCCATACCATGCCTCTTTAAACCGGACATGCATCATCCTTGGTTGTGCATCATGCAATGTTTATGCTTGTGTGTTTACTATGTTGCTTGCTTCTTTCCGGGTTGCTTCTCTCATTAGCTTCAGTTTCGTCCTAGATTTGTGAGGATCTGTTCGACTACGTCTGTCTGCCTTCTTCATGGACTCTTCTTCCTTGTGGGATTTCAGGCAAGATGACTATACCCTCGAAATCACTTCTATCTTTGCTTGCTAGTTGTTTGCTCTATCGCTATGTCGCGCTACCTACCACTTGTTATATCATGCCTCCCATATTGCCATGTCAATCCCCTAACCCACCTTCCTAGCAAACCGTTGTTTGGCTATGTTACCGCTTTTGCTCAGCCCCTCCTATAGTGTTGCTAGTTTCAGGTGAAGTTGAAGTCTGTTCCATGTTGGAACATGGATATGTTGGGATATCAGAATATCTCTTATTTTAATTAATGCATCTATATACTTGGAAAGGGTGGAAGCCTCGGACTTATGCCTGGTGTTTTGTTCCACTCTTGCCACCCTAGTTTCCGTCATACCGGTGTTATGTTCCTTGATTTTGTGTTCCTTATGCGGTTGGGTGTTATGGGAACCCTTTGACAGTTTGCTTTGAATAAAACTCCTCCATCAAGGCCCAACCTTGGTTTTACATTTGCCTAACAACCTGTACCTTTCCCTTGGGAGTAATTAACCTGATGGTCATCTTTATTTTAACCCCCTCGACCAGTGCTTCTCTAAGTGTTGGTCCGAACTAGAGCCCTTCCAGCGCCACCTCGAGGAAACTTGAGGGTTGGTTATTGTTGTACGGATTGCTCATCCGGTGTTGCCCTGAGAATGAGATATGTGCAGATCCTATTGGGATTGTCGGCCCATCGAGCGGCTTTGTTGGTCTTGTTTTACCATTGTTGGTCTTGTTTTACCATTGTGGAATATCCTTAGTTGACCATGAGAGCTTGTGATGGGCTAAGTTGGGACACCCCTGCAGGGTATAAACTTTTGAGAGCCGTGCCCGCGGTTATGTGGCAAATGAGAATTTATTAATATCCGGTTGTAGAGAACTTGACACTTGACTTAATTAAAATGCATCAACCGTGTGTGTAGCCGTGATGGTCTCTTTACGGCGGAGTCCGAGAAGTGAACATGATTCTTGTGTTATGGTTGTGCGTAAGTAGTTTCAGGATCACTTCTTGATCATTTATAGCTTCACGACCATTGTGTTGCTTCTCTTCTCACTCTTATTTGCATAAGTTAGCCACCATATTGGCTTAGTGCTTGCTGCAGCTCCACCTCACTACCCTATACTACCCATAAGCTTAAATAGTATTGATCTCGCGGGTGTGAGATTGTTGAATCCTCGTGACTCACAGATACTTCCAAAACAGTTGCAGGTGCCGATGACACCATGCAAGTAATGCAACCGAGCTCAAGTGAGAGCTCGATGAAGATGTTGATCATTTTATGTTTCGTTTCCTATTGATTAGTAGTTGAGCCCAGTTGGGACAATCGGGGATCTAGCATTTGCGGTTGTCTTCTTTTATTTTGGTTCCGTAGACAGACCTTGATTGTATTTTGGATGATGTATGTTTAACTTGTTATTTGTGTGAAGTGGCGATTGTAAGCCAACTCTTTATCCCTTTCTTATTCAATACATGGGATTGTGAAGATTACCCCACTTGCGATTATACTACCATGCGACTATGCCTCTAAGTCGTGCCCCGATACGTGGGAGATATATCCGCATTGTGGGTGTTACAAGTTGGTAACAAGAGCCATCCCCGACTTAGGAGCCCCCTTCTTGATCGAATCACTGACGTTGTTGAGTCTAGAACAAAATGTTTTGAGTCTTAGGATTATATATATTGGAGAGTAGGATTCTTTTTACTCCTCAGTGCCTTTGTCGCTCTGGTGAGGCCTCTTGACGTAGAAGTTTTGACTTTCCTCTCCTCAAATTTCACAAAACAAAAATTTAGGATCACGCGGGTATCTTGGAATCGTTCTGATAGTCTTGTGACGAGAACATTGTTCTTGGTGCCTCCTGGCTTTTAGGGGTTGTGGCAGTGTCCCAGGGAGTTGAGCTCCGAGGTGTTGTTGTCACAATTTTATCATTGCAGTTCTGGAATACCTGAGTTTCGCCGACATCGAAAATCTCTTTTATGCAGTTGTTGGTGAGATAACCTCGACGCCACCTAGTACTGGGGCGGGAGTTCGGGAGTATTGCCATAACTCGTATAACGAATGCTTTTCGAAGGGAGAGGTACACAATATCCGAAGGTTTCTTGGTTATGTGTTGAAGGATGGGTACAACTAGATGTAGGGATTGTTAGTTTCGGTGAGATATTATGCTTCCCCTGTATCCCAAACACCTGATTGCATAACCAGAAAGTTTTGGGAGTTTATAGGTGGGAATTCAGGTATCACGTAGGATATCCTTTCAACAGACACATCATACGATATAGGGTCTATCATATGTTTGTTCCGGCTTATTCTGCAAGCCAATCCTTTGTTTGTGTTTTAGTTTGTGGTATTCGAGTTGCTTCAGTGTCAAGTGTTGATTCCATACCTTTTCTAAGCAGGGTTCTCATATTTCTATGGGAGTGCTAATCCTTTTCGAACATCGAGATGGTCATGCCAATTCTTTCCAACCAGCGTGTTTCTCTTCAAGTGAGTCCGATCATTTCAACATTCGCGAGATCAAATTTCAGTTCTTCTCAATTGTGTTCGTTTCATCCGTCCCAAGATGCCTTTTGTTTTCCTGCCTTCCCACCCTTTTACTTCAAGGAATTAGATTTCTTAATCAACTATCCATTTTATTCATGTGAAGTCTCTTCATCCTTTTCTTTCAAGTTTCGATCCGGTGAATTATCGTGGAGAAGCTAAGGAAGTTTCAAGTTCATCATTCTTCGTTTGCTTTCTTCTCTGGTGGATCCAATTCAAGCTTTCAGTGTTGATCATATTCCTTTCCTTGTTTTAAATGCTTTCTCATTCCGGTGCACCTCTTAATTATTCACTTCTCGCTATTCACTTGTTCTGGAGTGCTGAAGATATCTCGGAAGGCTCATCTTTTCATTCAAGATCGGTTCATCCTATTTTGAGGTTGTTATCTCATTCAAGCCATTTAATTCAACGAGCGCAATCTCTCTTTTAAATAGTTCAATGGTGTTTCTCTTGAGTGGGCCCTAACCCATAGGTCTTCTCCCAGGATCTTACCCAACTCTTCTAATTTTCCCGGAGCCCATCATCTCAGAATTATTCATTCCAGCTCTCATCTCTCGTTCTCCAAATCTTATCGGTGCATCATTCAAATATTCTCTAATCAGTTCGTGATCTCTTTGTTCTCTTGTATCAAATTCCCTCAAGTATCTTCGTTCATTTTCTAATTATCCCTGGTGTTTCTTTATCTTTTCTTCATTCATTTTCAATTCTTACGGTGGTTCGTTCAAGAGTTCTCTTCCTTGGTTATCATATCAATTCATTCGTTGTTTCCAAATCCTACTGGTGGTTCATTGAAGACCTTCCCAAGTTGCACTATTTCTCTCTTCAATCTTTTCAAGAAGAATAAGTAGTATGCCAAATCCGTTGCTTGTCATCAAGTTAAGTTGATGAAGGATAAACATACAGTAAATCTTATTCTTGTTTTCTTTGAGGTGATTCTATTATTTTCTTCCGGAGTTCATTCATGATATCAATTTGTCGGTGCAAAGTTTTTCACCTTTCTTTTCCGGAGTTCCATGTTTTCGGGGATGTCTCTTCACGAAGATCCATCTAAATCATTGCAAGGCTTCATCTTATTCTTTTCAAGCTTCCTTTCTTTGCGACCAGCTTGTTATCTATTCGAAGTTCTTCTTGGAGCTTTTTCATGGTGGTTCCTTAATGATTAATTCATTTTCGAAGTGTTCTTCAAGATTCTTGTTAGAGGAGCTCAAGTATTCTTCATCATGCATTTTGAAATGCAATTCTTTCTACATTATCTTTTGAGGTGGTGTTATGTCATTTTTGTCAATTTCCATTCTTGTTTCACGATTCACATGTTGTCAAGAATGAGGTATTTTAAACCCATCATTTACAATTCATTCATGAGATCCTTTGCAACCCATCAATCTCTTCATTGGAGTTATCTTGGGCTATATTTCACCTAATGCTTTCGCTAAGGATTGTTGCTAATTATGGTGCTTATAAATGACCCAAGTTCATCATTTATCCTCCTGGTGAAATAAGTTTCTCGTCTCCTTGTTCATATCAATCCAATCTATTGTTTCCGTTAGTGGCAGAATTTCACCTCATAGTTTTGAGATGTTTTCCATAAGCCCACTACAAGCTTATTCATTTCATTGTTGGTTTTTTCCAACAACTCCTTTTTAACCTTCTCGGAAGGCTGCTTTCCTCATTCATTTGTGGAAGAAGTTGTCATTTTCTTCTCCGTCCCTTTATCCCAACAATCTAGCTTCTATTCTTTTGTTCCGGAGGCATTGTGATGTTGCACGCATCGACCCATCATCCCATTTTTGTAAAGATCATGTTCTTTCCTTTGCTTATACATTCAACCGGAGTGTCAGGTCCTCCATTCAAGTCCTCTCATCTTGTCAAGTTCATGTTCAATTCCTTCCATTTACAGTCGGAGTGCTGTCCAAATTATATCATTCTTATTCCTTCTCTATCTTGTTTTAACTGGAGTGTTATGTCATCTCTTCAATTCTTTTCATCTTATCAAGTTTTCTTCTCTTTTCTACCGGAGTGCTATCCAAATTCTGGGATTCGTGCTCCTTGGCTATCTCATTACACCGGTGTGGTCATATTCTTTTGGTTTGTGAAGCTCTTATTTCATGACTTTCAACCTACAAGGTTCTAGTAATGTTCCTTGTTCCTCTGTCCTAACGGAGTGTTCTCAACTTTGTTCTTCTTCGTTGTATTCTTTCTTTCAATTGATTCAACCTCGCAAGGTTCTTTGGTTTCACTCATTTGTCAAAGAAGCAACTTAGTTTTACCTCTTCTCTTCCTCTTCCGTTCACCTCCGGTGCAATCCTAGATATCGGGACGAGATCCTCTTGTAGTGGTGGAGTGTTGTAACGCCCTGAGACCGTTGCGCCAGGTGTCTTCTAGTTATTCACTGTTGTTGCCTTGTCATTTGCTTACGTGATGCATCTTGTCATGTCATCATGTGCATTGCATCATCATGTTTTCAAAACTTGCATCCGTCCGGGTTCCTCCAGTTTCGTATGTTGTCCGTTCTGAGCCCAACCACACTTGCATACACCCGCGGCACATCCGAAATAGTATTTTATAAGTGGCCGGAAAATATTCTCAAAATGGGTTGAAAGTTGGCGTGCGGTCTTATTATAGTGTAGATAGACCGCCTGTCAATTTTCGTCGCATTCATATTTCATTTGATAGCCCAACCGTTAAACATATAGTGTCACTATAGTCGGCCATACGTCAGACGCTTCCGGTCTCCGAAAGCTGTCCCGGACCCGACCCGGGCTGTCACTACCGATAGGTCTAGATCATCTCCGAACATCGATAAAGAATCTTCGGTTTCTTATTTGGTTTTCCCTATCCCATTAATCTGGAGCCATCCGATGAACATCGGACGCCCCTAAAGCCCCTCTATTTTCTACCCTGCCTATTTAAACAACTACCCCATGCCTAATTTGACCCAACCCTAATATCTAGGGGATTTGTCCCTGCCGCCACCACCGCACTCACATCTCTTCCTCAGGATCTTCCCCGATCCACTCGCAGCCACATCCTACTCCCCTCGATCCACCAACCTCCTTGTTCGTGAATCAAGCCAACCAGTCACCTCCCAATCGAGCTCTCACTCGATCTGCTCCTCCCCCGCTTGCCTCCATCGCCTGAGCATCAGACCAACACCACCTCACCTCCCTGTCCCCTAGCGCCTCGGCCTTCTCCTGCCAGAGCTCGCCGCCGTCGGTGGCAAAAGCAGCAGTGTCCGGGCCCTCCTCCACCTCGCGACCCGCCGACCTCGCTGGCAGGAGCTCCAACTCCACCACCAGGACCGGCCTCGTCCCACTCATCTCCATCCATCTCTCTTTCTTCCTCTGGTTTCCTCTCTCACCTGCTGGCTCTCTTCTTGATGGAACTCGCAGGAACTCCATGGCCGTCCCCAAGCTCCAACCATGGACAGGGGCTGCCGGAGCTCTTCTTCCCCATCACCGCGCGTGCCCGCCGCCGGCGGGAGTCCCAAGCCACCAACGCCATGAACGGAATCCGTCCAGGATCTCGCAGCAGTCCGCTCCTTCCATAAGCCTCCTCACCAGCGCCGAACCCCGCCGTCATCATCTGTCCGGCGAGCCGCCCAAGCCCCAGGCCGTCCCTCTCCTTCGCTCCACTGCTCCTCCGCCTCAACTCCGGCCAGTCCGGCTCGGTTCCCGGCTGCCTCGCCAAGTCCATGGAGCTTCCTTCCTGTGCTCCTTCACATCGCCATGTCGTTCGAGGACTGGCGTCGCCGCAGGTGATCATGAGGCAAGAGACCGCCATGGGCGGCCGTCCAAGTCCGCCTTTCGTGCCATGTCGCCACCCTGCACCTCAAGTTTCCCCTGCAGGAGCCCCGCGCATGGCCCTATTCCTTTTCCTAGAACGAGACGACGAACAGCAGCAGAGGAGCGCTCAAGTTGACTTCCAGGGTGGCTCACGTGGGTCCTAACTCCAGTAACCGCGCCGTGTTGCTCTGTTTATGTCGAGCGAGTTGGAGAATGCTCATGCTGCTTCTGTCGTGCGCCAGGTGGGTCACCGACTGGCCTCCAGCCCAGCTGCCTCTTCCACCAACCTGGCCCTCAGCCCATGGGTGAGCCGCCCCCTCCAGCCCCTCTCCTATACACATTCGAGCCAGCCAGATTCTTCCCGCATACGTTTTTTCCAGATCTGCGAATTCGCTAATTAATCCGGAGACTGCAGTTTTACAGAAAAACCCTCTAACTTCATGCATATAATAACTCATGAACTATGCATCATTTGTAAAAACTTTATATATGTAAAATGCTTAGAATTTTGTCTAGGTTCATAGTATGCTACTTTCATCTATGTTAAAAATGTTTAAAATGTGGTTTGCATTTATTTGCCATATTGCCCTATTAAAATGATTTAATTCATAACTAAATAACCATAGCTCCATTTTAAATAATCTTTATATGTAAATGGGCTATAAAAATGCCTAGTTTAACATGGTATACTTACTTTCCATGTTTAACAACTATAAAATATGTTTTAGGACAGAACAGTACCAAATTCAAAATATGCATATGGGGATTTTCCGGACTTGTTGCTTGTTGTTCCGGCCTCATTTACACTTTCCTAGATAGGTAGTTTTATTATGCTTCACCTCTTGCCATGTTTAATAACATTTAATATTGTTGGGTACATAACCGAGAGACAACTAAATAAGTCATGTGGTGTTTCGTGAATATGCATATTGAGCTCCACTTAATTTGTAGCATTGTTTGTGCATATTGCCATGCCATGCCTCTTTAAACCGGACATGCATCATCCTTGGTTGTGCATCATGCAATGTTTATGCTTGTTTGTTTACTATGTTGCTTGCTTCTTTCTGGGCTGCTTCTCTCGTTAGCTTCGATTTCTTGCGGAGTTGTGAGGATTCGTTCGACTACGTCTTCTTGTCTTCTTCATGGACTCGTTCTTCTTCCTTGCGGGATTTCAGGCAAGATAACCATACCCTCAAGATCACTTCTATCTTTGCTTGCTAGTTGTTCGCTCTATCACTATGTCGTGCTACCTACCACTTGTTATATCATGCCTCCCATATTGCCATGTCAAGCCTCTAACCCGCCTTCCTAGCAAACTATTGTTTGGCTATGTTACCGCTTTTGCTCAGCCCCTCTTATAGCATTGCTAGTTGCAGGTGAAGTTGATGTTTGTTCCATGTTGGAACATCTATATGTTGGGATATCACAACATCTCTAATTTTAATTAATGCATCTATATACTTGGTTAAGGGTGGAAGGCTCGGCCTTATGCCTGGTGTTTTGTTCCACTCTTGCCGCCCTAGTGTCCGTCATACCGGTGTTATGTTCCTTGATTTTGTGTTCCTTACACGGTTGGGTGTTATGGGAACCCCTTGACAGCTCGCTTTGAATAAAACTCCTACAGCAAGGCCCAACCTTGGTTTTACATTTTCCTAACAACCTATACCTTTCCCTCGGGAGTAATTAACCCGAGGGTCATCTTTATTTTGACCCCCCGGGCCAGTGCTTCTCTAAGTGTTGGTCCGAACTAGAGCCCCTTGCAGCGCCACCTCGGGGAAACTTGAGGGCTGGTTTTAGTTGTACGGATTGCTCATCCGGTGTTGCCCCGAGAACAAGATATGTGCAGATCCTGTCGGGATTGTCGGCACATCGGGCGGCTTTGCTAGTCTTGTTTTACCATTGTACAAATGTCTTGTAACCGGGCTTCCAAGACTGATCGGGTCTTTCTGGTAGAAGGAATATCCTTCATTGACCATGAGAGCTTGTGATGGGCTAAGTTGGGACACCCGTGCAGGGTATAAACTTTCGAGAGCCGTGCCCGCGGTTATGTGGCAGATGGGAATTTGTTAATATCCGGTTGTAGAGAACTTGACACTTGACTTAATTAAAATGCATCAACCGCGTGTGTAGCTGTGATGGTCTCTTTTCGGTGGAGTCCGGGAAGTGAACACGGTTCTTGTGTTATGGTTGTGTGTAAGTAGTTTCAGGATCACTTCTTGATCATTTCTAGCTTCATGACCGTTGCGTTGCTTCCCTTCTCGCTCTTATTTGCGTAAGTTATCCACCTTATTGGCTTAGTGCTTGGTGCAACTCCACCTCACTACCCTATCCTACCCATAAGCTTAAATAGTCTTGATATCGCGGGAGTGAGATTGCTGAGTCCTCGTGACTCACAGATACTTCCAAACAGTTGCAGGTGCCAATGATACCAGTGCAGGTGATGCAACCGAGCTCAAGTGGGAGCTCGATGAAGATCTTGATCATTGTTATGTTTCATTTCCTGTTGATCAGTAGTGGAGCCCAGTTAGCATGATTGGGGATCTAACATTTGGGGTTGTCTTCTTTTATTTTGGTTCCGTAGTCACGCCTTGATAGTATTCTGGATGATGTATGTTTGACTGGTTATTTGTGTGACGTGGCGATTGTAAGCCAACTCTTTATCCCTATCTTATTCAGTACATGGGATTGTGTGAAGATAACCCCACTTGCGACTAAACTACCTTGCGGCTATGCCTCTAAGTCGTGCCCCGACACTTGGTAGATATAGCCGCATTGTGGGTGTTACAAACTACCAAACTGAAAATTACTCTACCTTCGTCCTCATAAGTCCTTCTTCGTCCGTCCTTGCCATGGCCAGTGTGCAGAGCTCTAGGTTGAGAACTACTCGTAACAAGGAGCGGCAACCTAGGCTGAGAAAAAAAACAGAGGGCTCGCCGCCTCGCAGAGACCTAGAAAGATCTCTCACGGCAGGCCATGGCTCCCAGGAGCGCCCTAGCCGCAGGGCCGAACATGCAGGCATGGTCGATCAGCTCAATAAGCAGAAGGAGTTCATACACGGCTTGGTGGAGCTGTTGAAGCAGAGCCTTAACGACATGCCCGCTGAGCTCAATCAGTAGGGGGAGTTGACCACCGGCTTGGTGATGCTACTGAAGAAGAGCATTGCCTCGGAGAAGAAGGCGACCGACGAAATCCTGCAACTTCAGGAGAACAAGGCGAAGCTCTGCCACGAGCTCGACCTGCTGTAGGAGGATAACACTGACTAGAAGAAGCTGCATGAGAATAGTAGTTCCTCGATGAAGATGCTGCATGCCCTCGTCATGGAACAGAAGAAGGTGTTGGCGAAGCTCCGCATCGAGAACCCGGCTGCTGTCAAGGAACGTAATGCGGACATGGAACTGATGATGAAGGCTCGCATTGAGAAATCCTCCGTCATGGACAAAATGTAGAAGATGGCGGAGGAGACGCGCAAGGAGATGGAGGTTGTGGATGCGATGAAGAAGCAGTTACGACTCCGCCGCCAGCAACCCTTCATGTAGTAGAGAGCAGCGCCCCAGACATGTGTGTGTGTCTTACTTCTTTTTTGGGTGATAATCTTATTCTTTTGTTCTTGTGTTTCTTCTTTTGCTTCAGGTGTTTCGCCGCACGTGTCACGTTCTCTGCGAGGCATGAATAGAAAAATCCTAACAATGAGATGACTAGCAAATTAGATCATTTTTATTGCCATATGGCACTGTGCTGCCGTGTTTCGTGCTCCTCCATTGTACTCTAGTGGAAAACTTGAGTATACCGCACGGTTATTTTCTCCTCCTTAGGTCGTCGGCACATTTATACAAGCAGTCAAATCACAAGGCCCTACCTTCCAGCAGTAATGAGCTGTCAAATCACAAAGGCCCTCGCCTCTCTTGAAACTGACCAAGCTAGACCGCCCGCCCTCTAGCCTTTTAAAAAAATGTATACTTTTGTACAGTAGTAGTATCGATGGATTGTGCCATGTAGCAAAACTAACAAGATGAAATTAAAGAAAAAAGGTGTTACATATAGAGAGCGTTCGTCGCCAAATTATGCATATAGTACTATTAAAAAAGCTAGTACGTGCTTAAATGGGATGCTAAATTCTATTATAGAAATTACCATACCTATTTAATTCTTGGGTTCTTATTATTTATGCCACTAGTTGTGTATCACTACTCAGTTTTGCAATTAAAAGTTACAACTACTCAAAAATGCCATCGATCTGTGAGATGCCTGCTCGAAAATGCAATTAGATATCTCAAAAAATGCCATCGTTAAGTTAGATGTTTGCTCAAAATGTCATTAGACATTATTATTTTCACGTCAAACCCGTTGACCATGTTATATGACAAAAATAAGCCAATTCTCACAATGATAAGTGTGGCCCCGCTTGTCAGGAGTAACCAAGCGAATAATTTTACAGGAAAAAATAAGAATGTTGTTGGGATCAAGTAGGCCCCACACTTTATTTTACTATAGTGAGATAGAGGGAGAGCTGGCCTGTTGGTCCATTGGTATTTATGTCATTATAACATGGAAAAAGTGATTTGAGTCACAATAATGGTGTCCAGCACAACACACCCTTCAGATAAAACTATGCACCCTGAAATTCTGTGAAAAAACTAAGCACCCTGAAATTCTTTGACAACTAAACTGCTGGCTATATGATGTTGGCCACATATATTGTACGTATATAATGTGAAGAAATGAGTGGTAGTACTATACCAACTAAAAGATGAAATGTAAGAAATACTAGTATGTACGTACAAAAGAGTTAAAGTAACGATAAGAAACATAACATAGTTCTACTGGGGGCTCAGCACAACACACCCCTGAAATAAAACTAAGCACACCTGAAATTAAACCAAGCAACTAATTCGGTAGACACTGCATTAGAACCACCATGAGCAACGACATTGCCACCTTACTCGGAGTCCTCGTCCATGTCCTCGACTTTGTCCTTGTCCCTCTTCCTCTTGGCCGATACTTCTTTGCTTGAACCGCACACTTGACTCTTGCTCTTCATCCAACCCTTGTAGATATTGAAATAAAGGTAGCCATCCATTGCAGCATAGTGGATTTGGTCTATATCTAGTACATTCCACTGCCATGCACGATGAAACATATGCAGAGGTTTCTTCAATTTATCGTACGAAGGATGAACCGTGTCTCCTACCAGGGTCAGCATTGAAGGCTGATCATGGGAGGGCACCAGCCCATTCTTCGGGAAGTCGAAGGCGCTGCCTACAACAAGGCCTATCTAATGTAGGACTCTTCTATCGTTTGTAAACTCTACAGTAAAGAATTTGACTCGGCCGCCCTTGAGGAAGTTCTTAAATTCCTCGCACTCAACGTCGGCATGGCGTATGTCATAGACCAAGCATAAGTCATGCACGCAAACTTGGATCACGGCGGGCTTCATCTTCTCTTCTTCCTTTAGATTCTTCTCTTTTTCAAGGGTTGTGGTGTACTCAACATCTAGCCCGGCGACCCACTCATCATTTGAGTTTTCGAACATGCATCTGAAGTGAGCAAGGCATCTTTTCACCATCGTGGAAGAACGGGTGTAGATGACGTCGAACTCATGGCCAGTGATGGTTCTAACCTTGTACTGACCGCTGATCATGGAGATTTGGGACGCCATGGATTTGGGAGGAGGGTTGGGATTAGTGGAACTACCGTATTGTGAAAGGACGGGACGACTAGGAGCAAATTGTCGTAATGTTAAAGGACGTCCGGGGACGAGTAGGAGCGAACTACCAGCGGTTTTTCGATTGTAAAAATGCTGGGTGGGGCATGCGAACAGCAGGGTAGTGGCTTGCCTGGTGGATAAATGGATTCATGCACAGTACTATGGGGGCCCAATTAGATGTCATGTCTACTCGACGCCCAATTTAATGGCTTTCAATGTCATGTCAAGCATCGGGAAAATTACAGGTGATATGAAGCTTTCCATTCTCCCATGATACGGTCTTCCGAGAGCCCTTGGATCTGAGATCGAAGGTTGCATGGCGTGATTCTAGACCTATGGGTGAATATCCTATCCTGGAGTGTTATTCTGCAAATTTTTAGCAACTTAGCATGCAACCTTTCAATCTCAGATCCAAGGGCTGCCAAGCAGCACGTATCATGGTGGTGCCTACCATGACCGTCGCCTCGCTTGTGCGGTCACGCACTTGGAGATTTAACATGGTGTGTTAGGCTATCTGATGTTGGCATGTCATACATAGTCATCACTTAGTCACTCATACAACAAGGTTAGCTATAAGGCTGGCTATAGGAGTATTTTTTACTTCTTTCTACCAATTTCTTCGTAGTATTTATTGCATTTTCCAAGGAATGACCTCTTCCAATGAAATGGTGCTTAGATGAGGTGCTAAGGGCATTATATGTCTTAGCAACTCAAGTCCCCAATGCATAGGTGCTTAGTTTTTTGTTGCTAAGTTTTCTTCATTTAATTAGGTATAGACTCAGAATTGTTTTTTCACCTAAGTACTCGTGCTTAGCACCATTTCTTCCTGGGGTCACCAAACTAGTCTCTCTCTTCTTAATTTACTTGCCATGTCAGACTTCATGCCTATGTGGCAGGCTTAGCACTTATGTGAGGAAGTACAATAGTGGGCTATAAGACCGCTTACATGGCACTTTTGCATATGTGGAGGAAAGAGGAAAGGAAAAAGTGGAGGAGTGGGCTCTCGTGCAGTAACTCGATGTCAAATAACACAACCGTACATTTGCAGCAGCCTACTCCCTCATCTTCTCGCGTCTCTGTCGAACCGACTAGGCGGAACTGCCCTTCCTACCGCGCGGGAAAAGCTCCGCCCTCAACTTTTAAATAGTACAGTATACTAATTTTGTATCCATGGATTGCGCCATGGAGCCAAGCCTCAAGAAAACGACGGTACACATGTACGGAGTATACAACACGTCCGTCGTGTTCACGTCGCACCCCAAACGGTCGGACGGTCGGTCTGGCACGCTGCTCTCTAAATGGAACGCGTGTCATGTTGCGTTTGCACACACATGTGGGACCGCAATTGAGAACCGACCATAGGCACACTCCCTAGCCCCGCAAGTCAGGTGAGTTAATAGAAGAAAGAGATGAGCGATAGTAGTACTAGAGAAGTGTTGTACATACGTTGGTGCCTGGAAGATCCCTGCATGACACGGAAGATCAGTTCGTCCATGCATGTGACCAGACTCAAGCAGACACGCCTGGATTGGCTATCGTCTACATATCATGCAGGCTGTGTTGTACAAGGCTGTAGTTCTGATGAGAAATCTAAAAAAGGTTTCTTGTCATCTCGCAATATTAGGTGCCATGTGCTTCGGATCATTGCGAGGGTTAAGCAGGGACAACTGAGTTCCTCCAAGGTGCTGGTCATTGGGGGCACATGCACGAAGACTACTTGGCTGCCATCTAGGTCAAGTCGGCTATGTTAATTAGGACATCTATCGATGGACCCCTTTTCTATGAGTTTATCTTTAATTTGAGCTTTGATCCTCGTCTAGTTTGTCCGTCGGGATTCATGTTGTCTCCTTTGGTCAGTGAGGTTATGGTTTCTTGTCATGTGGCATTTTTTCGTGTTATATGTTATAATCCGGTGCTTCAGATCAAAATGATGACAACTGCGCCTCCGGGGCATGTGCATGAATACTTCTCGACAGTCATTGACGAGGTCAAGCTGGCTCCGGTAGACAAAAGAAAACTAGTAGTACTCCACTATATAGGCAGGAGCCTCCGCACTTGCTTGCTAGTGTTGCACTCTTCACACTGTCTTGTCCTCTCTAGATCTAAACACGATAGCGGTGGCCACACTCTCTCTTTGCTCACCGCTGGTCACAGATCCAGCCGGATCCTCTTCGTTGGGGAAGGTGAGAAAGTGCAACATTCACGCGGTCGTCCTCGGCGACGGCTCTTACCCACTACCGGTGCGTCTCGATCAGCATGCCCTGTTGTCCTCTTCCAAGCACCGTTTCCTACGGAGGTCCTCAGACCCCTTCTTCTTTGCTATCGTAGTGTGGGAAGATCCGGCCTCCCACCGCCCACCTAGCGACATCTCGGTGACCCTCGGGTATAACTTCCTTCAAAACATGCCTTGCTCTAATTCCCGAGCTCCTAACGTCACTGCATTTGTATCTTTTACTATTTCTCAGGCCCCCTCGTAGATAGGATCGATCGGCTGTTGGAAGGCCACCTAAATTTTTACTGTTAAGAGGTAAAACTAGTAATCTAGTGCTACTTGGTCCAAATAAGGAAGAAAGGGGGTGGGGGTGGGGGAAGATTTGTTACCTGAATCTAGGACTTGGTCGAAAGAGGAAATAATGGGGGCGAAAAGTAGCAGTGTCTGGCTATCGAACTGGTCTCTTAGTCTAATAGGGAAATAAAGGGAAACGCAGTACAAACTCAATATAAACCCGATCTATTGGTTGAAAAAGGAAAGGAAGTGAGGACTGGGGGACAAGTCAACAGAGTAAGTCCAGCACTAGATTTGCTAGCCTCACACAGTATAAGGTGGCTATACCGAACAAAAATGGGACCAACCCAGATATCATGTTCTGATGTTTGTTGCCTCGAGCCACTCTTATGTAATTCCACTGGTAAAACATAGCAGTCGCAACGTTAAAAGTAAGGACACATTAAACCAATGTTGTTTTCAATGTAATGCCTCTAGTAATATGAATCAATGGCATTTTTTTCATGTCCTGCTAAATTTCCCATTAAGATAAGTTGCTTCTTTTCGTTAGAAATGCAACGGTTGTCATAGTTAATCCTAATGCCCACACTAATATCTAGCAATGTTGCTGCTTATAAAATTGCTACTGTCCTTGTTGGATTGCCATTCAGATAAGGAACATGCTTCTTTTCATTCGATGTACTATGTTTCATCACTTGTTAGTCACCCTCCTTTCCACCTTTTTTGTGCAAACAAAGATATACATTTCACGCTTGATCTTAGTTTAACTACACAAATGATATCCAAATTATAGTTGAACATTCCAGGAGCTTCACAACCAACCTTGATGTTGCTCAATTTTATTGCAACTAATGAAGAAGAAGCTCTGTGGGTTTCGTTTTCTGATGGAAATGGAACCGGGGCTGGAGCCTCTTCTTAAAAAATAAATGAAGAAGAAGCTGCTAGCTCATGGGACATTGCTTCATTTTAGGTGAACTCCACCAAAAGGTCCCATGAATTGAATCATCCATGTTGGTGACTTGTGTCATCCCTTCTACGATGGTGTTGACTACAGATATACTTCCCATCACGAGGTATGTTCCTTTTTGGTCTAACCATTTGCCAAAGACCCTGCATGTTGAGTATGCTCTTGTGCTACTGTTTTGGAACTGCCATCATAAAGCATTAATGTTATTATTTTGCACCTTAATCAAATGGCACTATTAATTTGAGGCAATGTTTTGGCACCGCTAGTGCCACTGTTTTTTATATATTGAAAGAGGGGGTTTCCCCCGATTTCATTAAAGAAACCCAACCATATAGAACCATTATCCGACAACATCTCAGTGTAAACGGGCAGTTATGCAACTACTACTAGAACGGACTGAGTACTAGCAGGAGACAAGTTCACCAGATAAGCTAGGCAGGTAGGTGGACGCAGCACTAGCTCGACGATGGATTACAACCCAAATGCTACCACAGAAACATCACAGTGGAAGATAGGGACTCAAAGAGCCAGCTTCAGCATCCCAGTCTAAGCACCCCCGCCCTCCATCCTTGCGACGCATGGTACACCTCGTTTGCCACCTGCACGACCCTAGTGCCACTAATAAAATGAAGTAATAATACATTTAAAATAGAGCAAGTGTCCTCTCTATCATTTCATTTCCAATGTAGATAAAGAAACTGCTTCTCTTTGTTAGTATATGTTTCATCAACTAGTCCCATTGTTAATGTTTAGGCGTTTTTGCAAACTGGGGTGCTTAATTTTAGTTGATCTGCACAAAAATAGAGATTGGAATGTCTCAAGGCCCCTCCTTGTACTACCGTTGTACACTGATGTTCATCACAGGCAGAAGGTTTATCGGGGAGACTGGGTCGATTTCCAGTATGAGGCGTACCGTATGAGGCGTCGCAGGGCCCATCTCGTCCTCGCAACACGGCATACTATGATACTATCGCAATATTTTCTTCTATTCATTAGTGTATGTTTCATCAAGTAGTGCCACTATAATGTAATCATGCTTTTTCATTATCTGTGCAAACAGGGTTATTCAGCTGCATTTTGGTGGAACTGCACAAATGTACGGATGGAACCGGCATATACGCAGAGTGCGAGGTGTGCCAAGTAAAAATTACCGACACCAACCATGCTCCATGCACGCATTGGCATACACCATCACTAGTGCGATGTGTGGCACTCTCTGTGGATGGATCTTTCATGGCAGCAAATCCTCTAACCAAATACTAGTAGCTCATATTAGCAGTTTTCTAGGGAGTACTCTTTTCTGAAAGAAGCACCAATCTATTTTTCTTTATTTGTACACAGTGTCACAACTTTGACTCAAAGGTCGAGAGCTACTTTAGGGTGATTGGTGTAGTACTCGGAGACTGATTGTAATCATGATTTTCATTAGCTGTCACACTGATTGTAAGCATGAGCATATAGAAGATTAGGTTAGTGTGAAGCTTACCTTAAACCCTACCTCCGCCGTTGAAACGAGGCGAGTGTTGAGGGAACCATGGAGAACGGCGTGGAAGCGACGTCACGCCATCCGGCCTGCTCTTGCAGTGGGAGAACGAATACTCATGTGGCTCCTGCTGGCTCTGCACCCTCACGAATGGCACACCGTACTCGATCGATTTGTTATCCTGTGGGTGCTCAACCTTCGACCTGTACTCCCACCACCTCCGCCTGACTTTTACCTCGGGCGAATCTGTCTGCTCCATCACCCAGAGGAGATACTCGATGAACTTGAAGGACTGCGGCGTGATTGCCGCCGAGGAGTACATCACCGTCGTCTTGCTCTTTCACATACATTGCCACATGGCCCTTACCATCCTCGAAATCTCCCACTCATTGTCAAACCATGTAACGATCTCCTTCAACCTGGCTAACTTTGTCTGGTCGCCGTCGGTGATCTGCCTGATTCTCTGCTGCATCCTCTCCATAGATGCCCTTCTGAGTGGTCCGGTGCTTCCATAGATGTCCTTTTGAGTGGTCTGGTGCTATCTTTGTAAGATGGGAGGAGAGACGGTGGTATTGCAATAGAGAAGAGGGAGATGCGAGACAGTGGTTTTGGAATGGAGATGATGAAGAGGCGAGGCGGTGGTTTTGCAATGGAAAAGAGGGAGAGGCGAGACGGTGATTTTGAAATGGAGATTATGGAAAGGAGAGGAGGTGGTTTCCAATGGAGAAGAGCGAGAGGCAAGATGGTGGTTCTGGAATGGAGATGATGGAGAGGAGAGGAGGTAGTTTTTCAATGGAGAAGAGGGAGAGGAGCGTGCGGTAGCAATTTATGATTGGATTAGAGGGCCGACGCGCTGTGACTGGATCAAAATCAAAATCACTTTACCCTTCAATTAAGAAAGCGACCCCACATTAACTAGTCTACATTTATTCTGGGTCATAATTGACCATGATTTTCACAAATAAAATATATGTTATACGTTGCAAAAATAATATAATTTGGAAGTACATTCAGATATGAAACAAACGATACAATTTTTGGTGACATGCATTCACATTTTGCTTGTCAAATACAGTATGTGGTCAAATTTTGACCCAATATACGCAAAACAAAAAATCCTTCCAAGACTAGTGCCGCTCCTCTCCTCTCCACCGCCGCTCCTCTCCCGTTCCAATCTAAATCCAGCACCGCTCCTCTCCTCTTCCATTTCAAAACCATCACCCCTCCTCTCATGTTCAAATCCAAAACCAGGGTCGCTCCTCTCCCATTCTAATCCAAAACCAGCGCTGCTCCTCTCATCTTCCTTTCAAAAACCAACGCCGGTGAGTGAAGGTACTATGGAGAACTAGATCGATGGAGGAGTACAACCAATACGTGAGGATCGCAGACGACGACCCTATGAAGCTATCTAGGATGTTGGAGATATAATCTTGGTTTGACAACAAGGACAAACTAGCGGCGACGATACACTCGAAGGGTGTCGCGCGGGAGTACATTGATCTGCTCCTCTAGGCCAAGGAGCAAACAGATTCACCGAATCCGATCATGAGGGAGCGGTTGTGGGAGTATCGATCCTAGATGGAGCCTCCACCAGAGATTGAAGGATCGAGCATCTACAGGGTGCCGTTGGTAAGGGTGTCGTGCCAGAACGAGCCGGTGGAGTCCTCGTCGACCGAACCCAACTACAAGAGGAGAAAAGATGTTGGCCCGACGATGCTTGCCCGCCATCCTTGTAACGCCCCAAGACCGGCGATCCAGATGCCTTCCATGGCTTCCGAGGATCGTCATGTGATTTGTTTTGCTTGTTGCATTCATCTTTGCATATTTTGCATTGCATCATGTCATCCTGTATCATATCATTAATTCTTCTGCAACTCAACTAAATATATCGTACGGATCTTCGGTCCATTTAAACTGAGGGAATTCCCATGGTGTTTTCTCTTTATAACATATCATCCCGATATTAGGGAGCTATATTAAATATTGCATTAGTGGGGATTTAACCATAACACACCTGCAATATTCCCCATTCCTTTTCTACTTCTAGTGGGACGTCAAAGCCTTGCCCAATAATTATTTTACCTTTTACCGGGGTTCCTCCAAATATCCGAACATTTAAGGACCTTCCTTTTACCAAGTCCTAGTTCAAACCCATTTGAATTAAATTCAAATGAGTTTGAATTTATATCATTCAATCATGCCATTTTGATTTTTTTGGGACAAGCTCATTTTTGTGAGTCTGGGAATTTATCCGTGTGTCCAACTTCTTCCCCTACCCTCCTCTTTCTCTTTCTTCTCTTGAATTATTTTCTTCTTAAAAAAATAAGAGAAGGGAGGAAGAGATAGCCTGCAACCACCACCCTCTTGGGCGTAGTCCTGCCAGGCTGGCCCATTTGCGCTGAGGCCTCTAAGGCCCAGCCCGCGCACCCTAACCCTAGGCCTCGACCCTCTCCCTCTCGTTCTCCTAGCGCCGCCGCACGCTTGGCATAGGGAGAGGAGCACCCGCACCAGCACCCCCCACTCCGCCGCCTCGCTCCCTTTCCCCGTCCCTCCATTGCCACCGTCGCCCCGCCACCATTCAGCTCCTTCGCCGGAGGCTGCCGACGGGGCCCTGCCAGACACTGTGCCACCGGAGCCACGTCGCCTCCGCCATGGCACCCACGCCGGCGACCCGACCTGCCCTGCACCATCTCTACCTTCACCTCGCCCGTTCGCCTCCTCCTTGTCGCTTGGCCGCCGCCCCGATGTGTCTTGTTGGACGGCGCCGCCCTGCACGCGCAACTACGCCGGCCTCTCCTTCCCTGTGGTCCCCTCGCCACCGGCCTGCGACCGCCACCGCCGAGCTCCACAGGACCCCGCGCGACCGCCCTTTTGCTCGCTCGCCTTGCCTCGCGCGACCTGTATGGCCGTTGGCCATGGAGGCCATCGTGCTGGCTTGTAGCTTCGAGTGCGCTGACGTGCCTTACTGCTGCTGCTGATGCTTCATCAGACAGCGGATGACCTGCATCGAGCTCGCCCGGCCACCTTCGACCTCGGCGTGGCCCTGCCTCCACTAGCAGCCTCCTGCTGCCGGCCATTTCCATGGGTTCTGGGAGCCCGAAGTCATGTCCGTGGCCTCGTGTCTGTTGATGCTCCGCTGTTTTCTTTCTCCATCGTCTCCCCGAGCTCGTCAAATCCTGTACCCGGAGCCCAAGTCGGAAGACTCCAGCATCTCACTTGTGCCATTTTGGATGGTCAAGAACCTTTCGGGTTCCGCCAAGTACCATTATGCCCGGAGACCACGGATTCATGAAGTTCCACTACCGTCGCTGTGGATCCGACAAGTTCGCAAGTACGACTACTTCCCACGACAACCTTGTACCACTACCGCCCCGATGATCACCGATGAACGATAGGACGACTAATTCTACCACCGTTTCCGTGAACATCTACTTCCACTACTGTTGTCGGGATAGCGAGAACCTCTACCGACGACCTCGGAACATGTATGACAACCGTTGTCGAAGACTCGTACCTCTACCACTTCCCGAACATGTACCACGACTTCCACGACGGCCGTGAATGACTACTTCCCTTGACGAACTTGATACGCTTTGAAAACGCACGCTTCGAAGGTATAACCCCAAGACGACCGTCCGAGAACGATTGCTTGTGGTGTATGAGATGAACCTCACGTTTGCACCGTGTCTGAAATTGTCGCTTGCATGGTCCTCCTCGTTGCCATGTTGTCCACCCGTGGGAACCCGTTAACCGGTATCATGCCACCATATCTAGCATTTTTCTACATCCACACACTTTTCCTTTTGCATCGGTATCTCCATGAGCTACCGGAACCGATATTTTGCTGTGGCATCATTTCAGATTCGTTGCCGTGGCCCCTTTTTCCTTCCGCCATGGTGACAAATGCTCCATATCATGTTCATGTCATCATTTTCATAAAATTGCATAAACTTGAACATGTCATCCGCATCATGATAATAACATTTAAAATGGTTAAAATTGTTGTTGCATTAAATTTCTAAATGCACGTGGGGATTTTCCAGACTTGTTGCTTGCTGTTCCGGCCTCATTTAAACTTGCCTAGATAGGTAGTTTTATTATGCTTCACCTCTTGCCATGGTTAACAACATTCAATATTGTTGGGTACATAAACGGAAGAGAACTAAATAACTCATGTGTCGTTTCATCAATATGCAACTCGTTGCATATTGAGCTCCACTTAATTTGTAGCATTGTTTGTGCATATTGCCATGCCATGCCTCTTTAAACCATACATGCATCATCCTTGGTTGTGCATCATGCAATGTTTATGCTTGTTTGTTTACTATGTTGCTTGCTTCTTTTCGGGCTGCTTCTCTCGTTAGCTTCGATTTCATTCCGGAGTTGTGAGGATTCGTTCGACTATGTCTGTTTGTCTTCTTCATGGACTCGTTCTTCTTCCTTGCAGGATTTCAGGCAAGATAATCATACCCTCAAAATCACTTCTATCTTTACTTGCTAGTTGTTCGCTCTATCGCTATGTCGCGCTACCTACCACTTGTTATATCATGCCTCCCATATTGCCATGTCAACCCTCTAACCCACCTTCCTAGCAAACCGTTGTTTGGCTATGTTACCGCTTTTGCTCAACCCCTCTTATTTCATTGCTAGTTGTATGTGAAGTTGATGTTTGTTCCATGTTGGAACATGGATATGTTGGGATATCAAAATATCTCTTCTTTTAATTAATGCATGTATATACTTGGTAAAGGGTGGAAGGCTCGGCCTTATGCCTGGTGTTTTGTTCCACTCTTGCTGCCCTAGTTTCCGTCATACCGGTGTTATGTTCCTTGATTTTGCATTCCTTACGCGGTTGGGTGTTATGGGAATCCCTTGACAGTTCGCTTTGAATAAAGCTCCTCCAGCAAGGCCCAACCTTGGTTTTACATTTGCCTAACAACCTAGCCTTTTTTCCCTTGGGTTTCCAGAGCCCGTGGGTCATCTTTATTTTAACCCCCCGGGCCAGTGCTTCTCTATGTGTTGGTCCGAACTAGAGCACTGTGCGGGACCGTCCCTTGGCAACTTGGGTTATGTTGGCACTTATCCGGTTTGCCCTGAAAACGAGATATGTGCAGCTCCTATCGGGATTTGTCGGCACATCCGGGTGGTCTTGCTGGTCTTGTTTTACCATTCTCGAAATGTCTTGTAACCGGGATTCCGAGTCTGATCGGGTCTTCCTGGGAGAAGGAATATCCTTTGTTAACCGTGAGAGCTTGTGATGGGCTAAGTTTGGACACCCCTGTAGTGTTTGAACTTTTGAAAGCCGTGCTCGCGGTTATGGGCAGATGGGAATTTGTTAATATCCGGTTGTAGAGAACTTGACACTTAACTTAATTAAAATGCATCAACCGCGTGTGTAGCCATGATGGTCTCTTTCCGGCGGAGTCCGGGAAGTGAACACGATTCTTGTGTTATGCTTGAATAAGTAGTTTCAGGATCACTTCTTGATCACTTCTAGTTCACGACCGTTGCGTTGCTTCTCTTCTCGCTCTTATTTGCGTAAGTTAGCCACCATATATGCCTAGTGCTTTGCTGCAGCTTCACCTCACTACCCCTTTCCAACCCATAAGCTTAAATAGTTTTGATCTCGCGCGTGTGAGATTGCTGAGTCCTCGTGGCTCACAGATATTTCCAAACAGTTGCTAGTGCCGATGATACCATTGCAGGTGAAGCAATCGAGCTCAAGTGGGAGCTCGATGAAGATCGTGTTCGTTGTGTTGTTTCGTTTCCTGTTGATCAGTAGTGGAGCCCAGTTGGGACGATCGGGGATCTAGCATTTGGGGTTGTCTTCTTTTATTTTGGTTCCGTAGTCGGACCTTGATTGTATTCTGGATGATGTATGAACTACTTATGTATTATGTGAAGTGGCGATTGTAAGCCAACTCTTTATCCGTTTCTTATTCAGTTCGTGGGATGTGTGAAGGTTACCCCTCTTGCGACAAGCCTACCATGCGGCTATGCCTCTAAATCGTGCCCCGACATGTGGGACATATAGCCGCATTGTGGGTGTTACAATCCTCTCCCTCACCATTCACATCGTCTCATGGGGCGGCTGTCTGCCGCCGAGGAATAGGAGGAGACTGCCCCCCAGCCCAATAGTCGGGCATGCTGTGAATTTTCAGGAGGAGCTTAGGGTTTTCAGTATTTGCAGGTTGTGAATTCTGTTTTGTCTTGTGTATTTTGAGAGTACTTTCAGATATGAATGTCTTTTGAATTTCAGATTTGCAGTATTGAGCATATGAAGTATTTTATGAATTCTAGAGATCTATTTTTAGCACTTAAAAAATGTAGTTTCATAGGAGTATAAAAGTGCAGACAATGTGATTCTCAGAGAGGAAACTACAAGTTTCAGTTTCAGATAAGAAACTGCAAGTTCAGTTTCAGATAAGAAACTGCAACTTTCAGAGGCAAAGCATTTATATTAACGCGACCTTTTCAAACAAGGATAACATCATGTTGGAAGTTTTATTCATGGTCGAAAATGGAACTACCACCCAGTTAACATCATGTTGATCAACATTTATGCGTAGCACATCTTCATATGATGCACAGTCAAAAGGATATGCTATTTTCAAAATTCCCACACAATGTCAAGTGTGTGAAAAACAGAGAAAACGAGGGACAAAGTTTTGGCAAGTGTTGGACGTGGTGTGCGTAGATGACAATGGGGACCCACATGTCAATAATTGCAGAGGCAAAAAAATTGGAGATATTTTCCCTGCATCAAGTGGAATGAGCATAGGCGGAACATCTGTCATGTAGTGTCACTTGGCCACTGGGCTAGTTCAATACTTTCCTTACATATAAGGCACTGCCTTAGGTGGTCCGATCTCCTCCTGTGTCTTTGTGCGCTCGCCACGGCACCGCTGTCTGCCGTTGTGAACATGCTGAACAAACGAGAGGAATCTGGAGAGGACTGTATGTGGAGAGGCGGATAGTCGGGACGCACCAAGTCTATGGCCGTATGCAAGCAAGTGCCTCATTGCAAAAATACTTCCTCCTAATGCTATACTGACGTTGGGGCCCATAGTTTTGTCGACATAGTTACATTTTTTAGGTGCTTCAATGAAGTTACTAAAGGAGATAAATTCACAACGAAGCTGGGGATCTGGCAGGTATCATTTATTATCACTGGGGCAGCATGTATCAGCTGGGTTGTGGGCTACCCCGTCTGGGCTTTCTTTTTTAACATGCGCAGCCCATGACATGCCGGTTTGTATTTTCTTGAGGACCGGCATGTATCGACCGGCCTATGGACCTCCCATCCGAGGTTTTATTTTTCCTGAAACATCGGCAGCCCAATTTATGTATTTTTTCAAAGAAAACGCAGAGGTATGTTCTATTTTTCTAAATAAGAATAGGAACGCCTGGTCCAACTTATGTTTCCCTTCTAACTATATTATATATATTTAAATTATTTTATATGTTATTATATGTTATTGTTATTGTCATCATATATTTAATAGATACTTACATATGTAAGAAAACAATATCCCACATCTTATTAACTTATAAAAATAATTTCTTAACAATAAAATCCTGGATTTTTTGGCAACAAATATCCTGGTGATTGTGTACAAAGGCTTGGTAAGATTGAAGGACCAATGTAATAATAAATCACTTATTATTTCAATATATTTATAACAAAATGCTCAGCCCTTGTTTATTTTTTGATAACATTGTTGCGCCCAACCCAACATTATAATTAGAACCAGCCCAGCAAAATCGTGTATTTCAAGAATGTGCAAATGGCCTATAATTTTTTAGGAAAAAAATAAATGGGCCGCATGGACGCTACATTATTTGTTCACCCAGCCTAGCAAATGAACTATAATTCTGAAAAAAAAGATCAAATTGACTGTAAATTCTGAAAAAATGGGTTGAATGCGTGCCACATTTTTGGAGGCTGAAATGTGGGCCAATAGGTCGAAGCCAATGCAAGTCGTTGTCAACTTAGTCAACAAATTATTCTGACATTGTTAGCCGTTGGATTTACATCCAACAACCGACATCCATCTTCAATCTCTTGTCTTCTTCCTCAAGCACCGCCGAGACCACCTGCTCCCGCCTCCTGCTGCTAGCAGCTCTGCTTAGCATGCTTCACTGTGAAGCGCTACCCCACCGCCAGCCAGGCCATCCCTCCATCCCTCTACACCTCCTGTTCTTCTCCACCTACTGCCGAAACACACCACACCAAAACCAATTAACCCTCGTACACCTCTCCGTCTACGACTCCACCCCCCCGTCTTCCCATCTCTGGCTCGTTGTTATCCGGGGCCTCGTCGTCGTCCACCACCTTGGATGTGATCGGCGCGGAGTGGTCAACGTGGTCAACGAACGACATCCATCGAAAGTGGACTGTATGTGGAGAGGCTGACAGCTGGGTCCATGGCTGCACACAAGGAAATCCCTCCTTATTACATGCAAAATAATGATTCCTCCACCTGACAGCTGGGACCCACTGGAAGTGCCTTTGTATTTCGCAAAAAAATGTTTCCCCCATTGACAGGTCAGACCCACCAGCTATATCTTCGCACGCAAGGAAGTGCCTCCTTATTACGCACAAAAAAATGAATACCCCCTTCTAGCTGGGAACCACCATAGTGGGAGGCTGACTTGTGGGCATACTAAGTTGACGGGGACGGCGGGCTTTGTCAACTTAGTCAATATGAACGATTCTAGCTCAAGTGACCGTACGATGTCCATCATATGGCCGTAGTGCTTCTTCAAGCTCTGGTTTTCTTGTCCAGCTGCCCAAACCAGCGCTGATCGTGCCGCGTGCTACTGCCTCCCGTGGATGGCTGTGCTGCCGCGGAGGCCTCACCGCCCCTACTACTCCCTCCGATGGCCAGGCCATCCCTCTACTCGCCCACACCCCCTGTTATTCTGCAGTGACGGCAGCCTCACACCGCAGCCGAACCAGTGAACCCTCGTACTCCTCTCCGTGTGGGCATCCACTTCTGCGTCGTCCCCTTCCTTGGCCTCACTATCGTCCACGGCGTGGTCAACGTGGTTAAAGAATGACTTCAGTTGGAAGAGTATTGTACGTGGAGAGGCTTACAGTTGGGTCCACGACCGCAGCAAGGAAGTGCCTCCTTATTACACGAAAAATAATGACTCCTCCACCTGATAGTAGGGACCCATCAGACGGGCCACCGTATTTTGTGAAAAAAACGTTTCCCCCTGACTGCTGGGACCCACCAGCTACATCTTCGCACGCAAGGAAGTGCCTAACAGTCAGGATCCACTTGGTCGAAGCATACGTAGCGTTGTCTTTCTCATCGCGAACGTGTATGTACATACTGGTCGATCGGTCTGTCTGCAGGTGATACGTCTCCAACGTATCTATAATTTTTTATGTATTCATGCCATGTTTATAATATTCTTACATGATTTTGGTATGATTTGGTTAGAACTAACCCGGACTGACATTGTTTTCAGCAAAACTACAGGTGTTGTTTTTGTGCAGAAATAAAAGTTCTCGGAATGCGCAGAAAATCAAGAGAGATTTTTTCTAGAAAATAAAAAAAATACTGGAATGAAGAGTTACCAGAGGGGAGTCCTGTGGGCCCCACGAGGGTGGAGGGCGCGCCCACCACCCAGGGGCGCGCCCCTATGCCTCCTGGAATCTCCATGGGGCCCTTGACTTGTTCTCGATGCCAGCCTCTCCTATAAATCTCCAAACCTCCAGAAAATAACATAGATCGGGTGGTCCGCCGCCGCAAGCCTCTGTAGCCACCAAAAACCAATCGAGACCCTGTTCTGGCACACTACCGGAGGAGGGATCCATCACCGGTGGCCATCTTCATCATCCCGGTCCTCTCCACGACGAGGAGGGAGTAGTTCACCCTTGGGGCTAAAGGTATGTACCAGTAGCTATGTGTTTAATCTCTCTCTCTCTCTCTCTCTCTCTCTCTCTCTCTCTCTCGTATTCTTGATATGGCACGATCTTGATGTACCGCGAGCTTTGCTATTATAGTTGGATCTTATGATGTTTCTCCCCCTCTATCTCCTTGTGATGAATTGAGTTTTCCCTTTGAAGTTATCTTATGGGATTGAGTCTTTAAGGATTTGAGAACACTTGATGTATGTCTTGCATGTGCTTATCTATGGTGACAATGGGATATTCACGTGATCCACTTGATGTATGTTTTGGTGATCAACTTGCAAGTTCTATCACCTTATGAACTTATGCATAGGGGTTGGCACACCTTTTCGTCCTGACTCTTCGGTAGAAACTTTGGGGCACACTTTGAAGTTCTTTGTGTTGGTTGAATAGATGAATCTGAGATTGTGTGATACATATCGTATAATCAAACAAACGGATACTTGAGGTGACATTGGAGTATCTAGGTGACATTAGGGTTTTTGGTTCATTTGTCTCTTAAGGTGTTATTTTAGGAATGTTTGTGACACTTATAGGAATAGCCCAACGGATTGATCAGAAAGAATAACTTTGAGGTGGTTTCGTACCCTACAATAATCTCTTCGTTTGTTCTCCGCTATTAGTGACTTTGGAGTGATTCTTTGTTGGCATGTTGAGGGATTTTTATATGATCCAATTATGTTATTATTATTGAGAGAACTTGCACTAGTGAAAGTAGGAACCCTAGGACTTGTTTCAACGCATTGCAATACCGTTTTCGCTCACTTTTATCATTAGTTACCTTGCTGTTTTTATATTTTCAGATTACAAAAACCTATATCTACCATCCATATTGCACTTGTATCACCATCTCTTTGCCGAACTAGTGCACCTATACAATTTACCATGGTATTGAGTGTGTTGGGGACACAAGAGACTCTTTGGTATTTGGTAGCAGGGTTGTTTGAGAGAAACCATCTTCATCCTACGCCTCCCACGGATTGATAAACCTTAAGTCCTCCACTTGAGGGAATTTGCTACTGTCCTACAAACCTCTGCACTTGGAGGCCCAACAACGTCTACAAGAAGAAGGTTGTGTAGTAGACGTCAGCAGGCTGCAGCGATGAACTGTGGTCGTGTAAGGAAGGGCACCTGTGGTAGTAGAGGCGCGCACGTAGCATGTACGCATACGTACAACGGCCAAGGTGCAAGAAAGAAAATACGGCCACGAACATACATACGGGTGGGGTCTCGAACGCCTACTCATGCATACGTACGACCAGGGCTTGTGTACCTAGCTGGGTCGGAACGGATAAACTGCGTCGTTGTCGCATTCAAGGGGAGGAAACGGAATGCGTCATGTCCATCGGGAGGCAACAGAATATGTCGTGTTCATCAGGAGCCAACCGGCTTGGACGGAACAACCGATGGAAATGAGGCCTAGCGTATCGCAGAACGGAGGAGACGGCCTTGTGTTCGACCAGCCACGGTCTAAACGGGATCCTGTTCATCGGGAGGGGTCTGGCGTATCGTAAAACGGAGGAAACGAACTCCTCTTGGACCTCCTACGGTCGAAACGGGGTCCTGTTGACCGGGAGGGGTGTGCGTACCGCAAAACGGAGGAAACGGACCTGTGTTGGAGCGCTATGGTCAAAACGGGGGTCCTGTTCATCGGGAGGGGTGTGGTGTACCGCAAAATAGGACTCTACAGGGATATTATTCATCTCCACTGTCGACCTCCTCCAACCTCCATGGGCTATTGTTCATCCACCGTCGATCTACTCCAGCCTCCATCTGCGACTATTTATCCATGGGCTCCTGTTCATCCAGCCTCCACCGCTCCTCCATTGGCTAATGTTCAACCTGCCCTCTACACGGCGTCCTGTTCAACCACCCCTCCACAGGCTACTGTTCATCCAGCCCTCCACTGGCTACTGTTGAACCATCCCTCCATGGGGTCCTGTTCATCCAGCCCTCCACGGGGTCCTGTTCATCCACCCCCAACCGGCTCGATTGATCGTGGTCGTGTTCATCCAGCGGCAACGACCTTTACTACCACGGGGTCCTGTTCATCCACCCCCGCCCCACCGGGAACTGTTCACCCAAACCCCCCTCCCAACAACGCTCACTGTTCATCAAGAGGCAACAGGTAAGATCGGCTTCAGTTAGCAGCAGTAGCAAAGGAATCGCTCGATCGGGTTCAGTTAACAACCATCGATCGATCACTCGGGTCCAGTAACGCGTAGCCTACAGTGCAATCTCTTGGGTTTAGTTAGAGCCCAACACCTCGCTCGGATTCAGTTAGAGAGCAACACCTCACACACGCGCATACGTGTACGAGGGAAACGCGCATCGCTCGGTCCATGACCAACCACCGTAACCGGGAATGACATGATATTTTCCTCGCCCACGCTTCTACCACGGTTTTTTCCGTCATGGATGGCCCAAAGAATGTCATGCAGCTGCGTCTCCGGCCCACCCAGGATGAAAAGCCCATTTTTGTCATGATTTTTTGTGATAGAAGTAGGATCCCACCAGATCTATGATGATACCAGGTTTTTTCACAATTATCATCATAGAATTGTCATAAGCATGACAGAAAAAATTTCGTTCGGCCCAAAATGTCACGGATCTGTCTTTTTTATAGTCTTGGCTACGGCCGTGGCAGCCCCTGTGGTGGTGGCTTCTCCTCCTATGAGAGCACCAGTAGCGGTGGCTATGATCAGCCACCCCGCCGGTGCTCTCGAATCGGGGAAGGCAACGGGCCATCTCGCCGCCGTGCTTTGGTGAAGCGGGAGGAAGGCTCGGACTAAGCTCCGGGCGTTGCTGGAGCCTGGCCTCGGGAGCTGCTGCATGCGTGCGGCCTACTTTTGTTTAACCTGTCATTTCTCCTGCATTTCAAAAACATAGAGTACCCCGCTGGGGTGTGTAATGAACCATGGCACTTATGCCACTATGCTATGTTCAATATTTTGATGTTATGCCATGTTATCCATGTCCCGAGTAGGTGCGGTTAGGGTAACTTAGCTTGAAGTGTTTGCAGTAGTTTCCCACCTCGTGAGGGGGCACCCCTCCAACGGCCCCTGGCGAAGCCTCCTTCCCGACGACTCAGGAGCCACAGGCGTTGTAGAGGTGCAGAGTTGTTAGAAAACTTAACAGGGTGCCTTGTTCTTCCTCGCGCGAGCCCCCAGGCGTGGGTTGGTTGTGGCTTACACACCGCGCCGTGCTACTCGAGGGCATGGACTTGAGAGGGTGCACATGTCCACAAGCTCATTTGAGAGCATCTCACGAGGATTAAGAAGGCCGAAGCACTGGGGCAACAATGTTTCAGCGAGGTGTGTTTGCGTGTGTGCAAACCAAAATGTGCGCACCTGCGTAGCCCCTGCGCATGGCACGCACGAGGAGGAGCGACGGGCAACTGCCACTCTTCCCGGGTCAAGACTGAGAGGCGGGCGAATCAAGAGGACAAAAATCCAACTCAGGAGAACGGAAAATGCGGAAACTCCGAATTCCATTAAAAATTTGCAAACTAGCTACAGAAAGCAAGCAAAAGGACAGTCGCGTCTGGCACCTAGTCTAGTCTTCTCACCAGCGGAGAGCTAAGTGCTGCCACTAGGACGTGGGAGGAGCCCTCGTGAGGCCCGCGGGCGACTCTCAGGAGACTCTGGGGCGTGTATATCCCCACTCGTTATTATGTCAGAGTGTCACGTGTGGAGACCTTCACAGGCACGGGGCCTTGCTTCATGGGTAGAACTTCCGGAGGTGTTGGTTGTTCCAGGCATTCTGGATGGGGATCCCGTCCTGCGTCTCCAGGAGCGCGACGCCAGGCCTGGAGACACGGGCGATCCTGAACGGGCCGTCCCACATGGGTGAGAGCTTGTGCAGCCCCTCCCTGGAGAGCACCCGCCTCAGGACGAGATCACCCACCTCAAGCGTCTTGGAGCGGACGATGCGGCAGTGATACCACCGCAGCGCATGCTGGTACGTCACTGCTCGGAGCGAGGCTTGGCGGCGGCATTCCTCTCCCAGCACGATATCTATCCCCCGCGGGGCATCCTGGCATGCCTCATCAAATTCCAAGACCCGCGCAGAGCGATGCCTGACCTCATGTGGGAGAACCGCTTCGGGTCCGTAGACAAGGAAGAATGGAGTTTCGCCTATAGACTTGGTCGTGGTGGTGCAGATGGACCACAGCATGGACGAGAGGTCTTCCAGCCAGCCCCTCCCATAGGCCTCGAGCTTCTTCTTGAAGGTTCTTGCCTTGACGCCTCTTAGAGCCTCTGCGTTGGCACGCTCATCTTGGCCGTTGCTCCTGGGGTGTGCCACTGAGGCGTAGCATATCTGCGTTCCAAGGTTAGCACAATATGTTTTGAAAAGGTTGGTAGTGAATTGCGAGCCATTGCTGGTGATGATGCGGTTAGGAACCCCAAACAAGCTCACGAGGCCCTTGATGAACTTGACCTCCGAGCCGGCAGGGATGGTGCAGATGGCCTCCATCTCCGCCCACTTGGTAAACTTATTGATGGCGACGTAGAGGTAATGGTAGCCCCAGGCACTTGGGGTAATGGGCCCAAGATGTCTAGCCCCCAGACCGCGAATGGCAACGAGAGCGGGATGGTCTGGAAACCCTGAGCGGGCTGGTGGATCTGCTTGGCATGGAATTGGCAGGCTTTGCACCATCTCACCATCACGCTAGCGTCGTTGAGCGTCATTGCCCAGTAGAATCCACTGCGGAACGCCTTCGCTATAACTTTGGATATCCACCAAGCCAGCAGTGGCCATAGACCAACTTAGGCCAAAAGCCTAAGCTTGGGGGAGTACGTATTTCTCACCGACATCACATTCATGTTCCCACACTCATTCTAGTTGTTGGTGCTCATACTTTTCCTTATACCATTCATGCTAGTTTATTTTCTTTGCTAAGCCTTCTGCTTGTGTGTTCGAAAAAACCTTCAGAAAATCCAAAAAATTGTTGTAGCTTTTAGCTAGCTTACTTTCCATGCCTGTAGTAGTAATTAAAAGAAAACCCAAAAACATGTCTCGTTCTTCTTCTGCTTGTAGGGAGCTTTCCCGTGTAAATAGTTTTATTTCTTTTCTTATTCTTTGGGGGTCGAGAGGAGAAGACCATGATGAAAATGTTGAGTGGCTCTCATATGCATTATTGTTGATTTAACCAGGAGCCCATATTACCTTGTCTTCTCCCTTGAATTAAATGTTTGCAGATTCCAGCTTAGTCCAATGCACGTGCACTATTATTATTATCCACACCGTTCAGTCATGCGAGTGAAAGGCAATAATGAGGATATATGATGGACTAATTGAGATGAGAGAAGCTGGTATGAACTCGACCTATCTTGTTTTTGTAAATATGATTAGTTCATCGTTCCTGATTCAGCCTATTATGAATGAAACATGTTTGCAATGACAATTAGAGATTATAGTTGCCCGTGCGATGCTTAATTAGCTAGGAGTTTATAATGGTTTACCTTGGATGCCAACATGCTATTAAAATGGTTATGATGTGGTATGATAGGGTGGTATCCTCCTTTGAATGATTCAGTGGCTTGACTTGGCACATGTTCATGCATGTAGTTGAAACAAAATCAACATAGCCTCCACGATATTTATGTTCATGGTGATTTATACCCTACTCATGCTTGCACTCATTGTTGATTAATCTTAATGCATGTTCATGACTATTGTCGCTCTCTAGTTGGTCGCTTTCCAGTCTTTTTCTAGTCATCACTTGTACCAAGCGAGAATACTGCTTGTGCATCCACTTCCATAAACCCCAAAGTTATTCCACATGAGTCCACCATACCTTCCTATAAGCGGTATCTACCTGCCGTTCCATGTAAATGTGTATGTGCCAAACTATAAACCTTCAAATGAAATTCTGTTTTGTATGCTCGAAAAGCTCATGTATCAACTAGGGTTGTCTACATCTTCCATGCTAGGTGGGTTATTCTCACGATGAGTGGACTCCGCTTATCACTCACTAGAAAATGGCTGGTAACCGGGATGCCCAGTCCCATGCTCAAATCAAAATAATTGCTAACAAAACTCCCCGAGGATTGTTGTTAGTGGGAGGCACCTGTTGTTTTGGACAAGCCATGGATTGATGTTTGTTGGTGGTTGGGGGAGTATATACTTTACCATTCTATTTGGGAACCACCTATAATGTGTATAGCATGGAAGATATCGAGATCTCTTGGTTGTTATGTTGACAATGAAAGTATGCCAATCAAAATATTATTTATCTGTGTTTGAAAACTCGAGCTATGGCACCTCTGCAAATCCCTACTTACCTCTGCGAAGGGCCTATCTATTTACTTTTATGTTGAGTCATTGTAACACCCATGATGCGGCTATATCTCCCTTGTGTCGGGGCATGACTTAGAGGCATAGCCGCATGGTAGGTTTGTTGCAAGAGGGGTAATCTTCACACAATCCCATGTACTGAATAAGAAAGGGATAAAGAGTTGGCTTACAATCGCCACTTCACACAAATACAAGTTAAACATACATCATCCAAAATAGAAACAAGTTCCGACTTCGGAACCGAAATAAAAGAAAGACAACCCCTAATGCTAGATCCCCGATCGTCCCAACTGGGATCCTCTACTAATCAACAGGAAACGAAACAACACAACAAATAAGATCTTCATCGAGCTCCCACTTGAGCTGGGTTGTGTCACCTGCGCTGGTATCATCGGCATGTGCAACTGGTTGGAAGTATCTATGAGTCACGAGGACTCAGCAATCTCACACCCGCGAGATCAAGACTATTTAAGCTTATGGGTAGGAAAGGGTAGTGAGGTGGAGCTGCAGCAAGCACTAAGCATATATGGTGGCTAACATACGCAAATAAGAGTGAGAAGAGAAGAAACACACGGTCGAGAAACTTGAAGTGATCAAGAAGTGATCCTAAAACTACTTATGTTCAAGCATAACACAAGGACCGTGTTCACTTCTCGAACTCCACAGAGAAGAGACCATCATGGCTACACACGCGGTTGATTCATTTTAATTAAGTTAAGTGTCAAGTTCTCTACAACCAGATATTAACAAATTCCCATCTGCCACATAACCGCGGGCACGGCTTTCGAAAGTTCAAACCCTGCAGGGGTGTTCCAACATAGCCCATCACAAGCTCTCATGGTCAACGAAAGGATATTCCTTCTCCCAGGAAGACCCGATCAAACTCGGAATCCCGGTTACAAGACATTTCGATAGTGGTAAAACAAGACCAGCAAGACCGCCCGATGCGCCGACATCCCGATAGGAGCTGCACATATCTCGTTCTCAGGGCAGCACCAGATGAGCACTCTGTACAACTAAAACCAACCCTCAAGTTTCCCTAAGGTGGCGCTTGAAAGGACTCTAGTTCGGACCAACACTTAGAGAAGAACTGGCCCGGGGGGGGGGGGGTTAAAATAAAGATGAACCTCGGGAGAGCGACTCCCAAGGGAAAAGTAGGTGGTGGTGAGGCAAATGGTAAGGTTGGGACTTGTTGGGGGAGTTTTATTCAAAGCAAACTGTCAAGGGGGCCCCATAACACCCAACCGTGTAAGGAACACAAAATCAAGGAACATAACACCGGTGATGCATTAATTAAATAAGAGATATTGTGATATCCCTACATATCCATGTTCCAAGAAGGAACAAACTTCATCTTCACCTGCAACTAGCAATGGTATAAGAGGGGCTGAGCAAACGGTAACATATCCAAACAACGGTTTGCTAGGAAAGGAGGGTTAGAGGCTTGACATGGCAATATGGGAGGCATGATATAGCAAGTGGTAGGTATCGTGGCATAGCAATAGAGCGAACAACTAGCAAGCAAAGATAGAAGTGATTTTGAGGATATGGTCATCTTGCTTGAGATCCCGCAAGGAAGAAGAACGAGTCCATGAAGGTGACAAATGGACGTAGCCGAACGGATCCTCACAAACATGACGTTATCGGAACTAACCGGAAAAAGCAACACCGGAAAGAAGCAAACAACATAGTAAACAACCATCACATAAGCATGGCATGATGCACAACCAAGTATGATGCATGCCCGGTTTAATGAGGCATGGCATGGCAAAGTGCACAAGCAAAACTACAAGTTAAGTGGAGCTCAATATGCAACGAGTTGCATATTGCCGGAACACCACATGACTTATTTAGTTCCCTCTCATTTATGTACTCAACAATATTAAATGTTGGTTAGCATGGAAAGAGGCGAAGCATATGAAAACTACCTATCTAGGCAATTTAAATGAGGCCGGAACAAGTAACAAGTCCGGAGAAATCCTCATGAGCATATATTAAATTTGGTACTGTTCTGCCCTAAAGCATATTTTAGAGTTGTTCAACATGCAAAGTAAAGCCACCATGTTAAACTAGGCATTTTTCTACCCCATTTACATATAAAGTTTGATAAGTTTGGAGCTACGGTTATTTAGTTATAAATTAAAGCATTTTAGCATGGCATATGAGAAAAACAATGCAAACAGCAAGTTTAAACATTTTAAACATGGATGAAAGTTGTATATTATTAATCTACACAAAATTCTAAGCATTTTACATATAAAGTTTGTTTTAATCCGATGCACGGTTTGTGAGTTACGATATGCATGAACTAGAGGGACTATACTGTAAAACTAGCATTCTCTGCTAATAGACAAATTCGCAGACAGGAAAAAAACCTAAACGGGCCGAAACAGAGGCTAGCCCAACATGCACATGGTTGAGGGACTGGAGGGGAACTGCTCACTTTGGGCCAAAGGCCGGATTCAGCACAACAGAGGAGGAGAAGGGCGGGCCCACGGGACGCAGGACGGTGCTGGGCCTCGCTGGAGAGGTCAACGCATGCGCGGGAGTTCATCTTCTCGAAGCAGAGGCAAGTCTGACGCAGCAGGAGCTCGCCGGAGTTGGACGAACGGCGACCGGAGCGGGCAGAGGCCAGGGGACGACGGGGATGGGTGGATCAGGGGCAGGGTCGCCGGATCTAGCCAGCAGCACGGTCAATCGATAGGGTGGCACGGAGCTCCACTGGCTATCCATGGCGGTGGCACACCTGCGAGGAGGAAGCTGAGAAGTGAGAGGGTGCGGCAGCATGTAGTAGGGAAGAAAGGACGACGGGAGTGCGGGGTCGCCTGATCCGACGTGGTCGCCGGCAGCGACTTCGGCGAGCCGGCGGGAAGGATCGGACGGCGTGGTCGGGGTCGAGGGGATCCTCCCCTCGATCCAGATCGAGAGCAAGGGAGCATGGGGCAGTGTCGGGACCCCGATTCTAAGTCACACCGATCTAGCCTGTAACACCTCATATCACTTTGTGGCCTCACGCACGGTATTTCCATGGGTGTCGCCTTACCATGGCCGGGACCGTTTGCGCCTTTTGGCTCACGTATATGATAGTATCGCTAGCATTCATATGACAGAGAACCCGGGCCGACATGGCTAGTCGTGAACCCAAAGCGGTGCTAACCTATGGGGACAGGCATACATGAATCACATCGAGCATGTCTATCAACAACATATGAATCCGGGCTTTAGCACTAGGCTAACAGGACTCCGGGGAACCCGGGCTGTAGCAGGCTAGGCAGGACTCCGGAAGTCACCGCGTGACATTTCCCCGAAGGGACAGACACAGAAACGAAGTGAAACACATGCCGGCCAGTCAAGTGTCCTGAGCAGTAGTGCTGGGCTAGCAGGACTCCGGTGAACCGGGCTGTAGCAGACTACTATGGCTCAAGGAAGCACTAGACTACATTTCCCCATAAGAGAGGCTACCAAGGATAAACAACCAGATTGTCGGATCCCACACATAGCAATACACGTTACACGTACGCATAACATGCAAGTATGTGCTGTACAACATGGCATCACAACATAACGCAAACTCATATAGATAAAGGCCCAAAAGAGCCACATAGCATTAAGTACAAGCAAGGGTCACATGACCCATCATCCGGAGCATACAAGCAACAAGCGGAAGCATTACATGTCTGAGTACAGACAACTACAAATGAAAAAGGCTGAGGAGCCCGACTATCTACAACATCCGATCAAGATCGTAGCTGAGGTACAAGCTACTTGTCGAAGTCCAAGCGGTACTACTAGTGAGACAGATGTCTCACCTGCAAAACATAAATAAAGCAACATGAGTACAAAGGTACTCAGCAAGACTTACATCAGATCCTATCATACATGCACTTGTATCAAGAAGGTAATGTGGAGTTTAGTTGCAGCAAGCCAGCTTTGACTCAGTGGCTATCCTGTACTACGACTGCTGGTAACTCTTTTGAGGTGGCGCACACGAGTCCACTACTCACCATGTCAATACACTACTATGGATTCATTCCCGTCTTCCTACGAGATGGCCATCCATAGCACTCACACTTGTCTTGAGCATTTTAGAGTATCCACTTCAAGTTGTCTATGTACCACGTAAGCATCCAAGAAGTCCGTAACCGAGGACACGGCTATTCGAATAGATCATGATAACCCTGCAGGGGTGTACTTCTTCACACACGCTCTCACCACTTATCACCATGTACACGTCATGTACCTCGGCAACCTTCAAGCGGAAGCCTGGCGAGGGTGTCGGCCACGACCTGACTAACCACACAGGACTCTAGTCCAGGTTTATCTCCTATTCGGGTTCCATCCGCAAGGAGATCCGGCCAGGGTGTCTCTCACGGCCCCAAACGATGTGTGTAGGGTTCCCAAGCCCACCTCGCCAGATGGATCTATGCTTGGTACACCGTGCCACTTGTGCCTAGTCTGTCCCAAGCCCACCTGGCCGGGTGCCACTTGGTAGACTACTAACACTACCTACAAACACCAGAAACTAATTGCAACTCCTGGACAAAGATCAAGTTGGTTAATAAGTCGAGAGAGCTTGGAGTGCCCGGAGCCCAATGTGTGGTAGTAGCTAGTCATTGGACAACATACACAGAACTCAGTGCTTAAGGACGGTTCCAGTGAGATAACCCACCATGTACTCCTACATGGCCTCTCACCGCTACCTTTACCAAATCGTGTTCACACGCTTAACTCTCAGCACCAGAACATATCATACCACTCCAATTCATTCCCGGTGAATCAGACCTGACACAACTCTAAGAAATAGCAGGCATGGCATGGCAAGAACACAACATGGCTCAATCAACTCCTACACATGCTATTGGGTTTTAACTATTTACTGTGGCAATGATAGGTCATGCAGAGGAATGGGTTCAACTATCGTAGCATAAAGTAGCAGTTGAATCGTTGTTGTCCTAATGCAATAATGAGAGCAGGAGCGAGAGAGTAGGATTGTATCGGAATGAACAAGGGGGTTTGCTTGCCTGGTAGATCAACAGGGGGGGTACTGCTCCACCGATAGGTACTCTCGAACACTTTTCGGAGCAGGACCTATCGAGAAGGAATGGTGTCAGAAATCAAACACAAGCATATGCAACATTATGATGCATGAACATGGCATGAGTATGTGATGTTGTTTGAGCTAATGCAACTAGCATTCATTTGGTTAAAGTCCATTTGAACTAAAGATTCAAATGCACCTTTAACATAAGCTCTTAGATATGCCATAAGTGTGTTTTCATATATACAGCATGTATAGATGGTTTGTCATGCATGAAAATGGTGCAGATGGATAGATTGAATTTTTCTGATAATTTTTCATATATAAATTATTTCAATCTGAGCTACGGTTGAATTTCTATGAATTTTTGAAGTTTATATCATTTTCTGGACTGATTTATTTTAATACCAGAAAATGATATATTGCGTCAGCATGACGATAGCATTGCGTCAGCAGGTCAAAGGAGTTGTCCGAGTCAAACCTGACGTGTGGGATCCACACGTTAGTGACTCAGTTAGTTAACAGGGGGTTTATTTAGCCTAATTAGGATTAGTGGGCGCCGGGCCCACTGGTCAGTGACTAACTAGGTAACTAACCTAGGTTAATTAGTGTTAATCTAATATTAACTAAATGTCAGGGGGGGTGGCCCACGCGTTAGTGACACAAGGGGGAGGTCAAACTGGGCCCACCCAGTCAACGGTCAGCGGGGTCAAAGCCACCGGCGGCTTGACGCCGGCGAGCCAGACGCGGTGGAGGGCCTCGGATTTCGCCCTCCGGCGACCATTTGGACGGCAAAGACCACTGGCGAGGAGCCAGCGCTCGTCCGCGTCATCTAGAGCAAGTCGGAGAGGCGGGGACGGCCGGAGCTCGCTAGAGCGGAGCTCGGGGCGGCGGCCGGAGCACGGGCTTCAAGCGGATGCAGCTGTGGGGCACGGGGAGGTCACCCGAGGGGCTCTGCGGCACCCTCGTGGCACCAGGAGCACGGTGACGTGCTCGGCTGCGGCTGGCTTGGCCCCTAGCCATGGTGGCGCCATGGTCGGCGGCGAGGTGCTACGACTTCAGTCGAAACGGCGGCTGCGGTGATCGAGAAGCAAGGGGAAGAGGGGCAAACAACGATGGAGCTCACAGCGGTCGCAGAGGGCGTCGAAGCGGGCTCGGGGAAGCGTTGGTTGCCACAAATTCGACGGCGGCGATCCACGGCGGCCGAAGCCGAAGACGAGCGTGATGAGGATGCTACGGTGCGTCCCAGCTTGCCTGGGTCGGTGGAGAAGACGAGGACGACGTCGCAGAGCTCGTAGACACGTCAGAGGGACGAGGCGAAGACGGTGGCCGTGGTAGCAGCGATCGGCGGCAACGGGCTCGCTCGGATGCGAGGAAAGGGAGAGATCTAGGGGAGGAGGGAGAGCGAGAGAGAGTGCGAGAGGTCCGGGGGAAGTGCGTGGCGTCGTCGGGGGCCTCCAGCAGCGAGCGGGGAAGCAGGAGGTGGCCGGCGCGTGCTCGCGCGCGTCGGGCACACGTGCGCCGTCCTCCTGGCAGGAGGTAGGCGACGACTGGCGTCGCCAGTCGGCTGGGCCGGCTAGAGGAGCTGGGCTGCTAGGCAGGTAAGGCCAGGTGAGATTTCTCCATTTTGTTTTCTTTTCTATTTTCTGACCTTTGTTTTGATTTAATAAAAATACTAAATCAAGTTATTTTCTTCTGAAAAATTTTGCAGGGGCCTAAAGGATTATTCCAAAGCCCCTCACCAAAATTCAGAATTATTGGACAATATTTTATATATATATAAATATTTATCCAGCGCAAAGAATTACTGGATTAATTCCAAATGGCCAAAATAAATATTTATGAGCTCCTAAAAATATTGGTTTGAAATTTTACCTCTGCCCAATATTTTCAAAGAGAGACATGAACATTTTCTTGGACCCTTTTTCGAGCAATTTTTATCTGGGTCTTTTCCAGAAATGATTTCTGAGGGTTTTACAAATCCCCATTTCAAATTTTAAATGAAATTTAAACGTGATGCACACATGACTAGCTAGCCTAGGTCATACCAGAACTAGGGATGTGACAGGCAGCGACCAAATGGGCCTGGGCGGGCCTCCCGCGGGCTACGGCGGGCCGCGGTGGCTGGAGGGAGGCAAGGGACAGGTGGCGCCCTCCCAGTGGCTTCGGCTGTGATTGGCGGCGGCGCTAGCGAGTGGGGCGATGCCAAGTGGCAGAGGAAGTGTGTCCGGGCACGTAAAGCAAAGAGGGGGCGGCGGCTGTAGGTGGTAGGAGGGTTAGGGTATGTTTAGGGGCTAGGGATTCCCAAAATGGCAAGGGGGCTGCTTAAATAGGAAGGGGCTAGGGTTTAGGTGGGTTAGAAGGGTTTCGGAACCCTCCGATCTCGACCGGATGGTTCCGGACACGAGGATGGAGTAGTGGGTTGTGATGGGTTGTGCAAGTGGACTAGTGGGCTGAGAGGAGAGGAAGATGGGCAGCCCGGCACATGTTTCCGGATCCCAGAAACGTCCGACGATAGACCGACTATATTGCCGCTATAGTAATTCGTTGGGTATCAAACGAACTCCGAATGCGACGAAACTTGGCAGGCGACCTACTAACAACATAACAACACTGCATGCCAACTTTCAACCCATTCCGAGAACATTTTCTGTCCACTTATAAAATACTATTTTGGAGGTGCTGTGGGCGCGTGCAAGTTTGTCTGGGCTCAGAACGGACAATGGAAGGAACGGGGGAACCCGGACGGATGCAAGTTTTGAAAACATGATGGTGCAATGCACATGATGACATGACAAGATGCGACACGCAAGCAAATGACATGGCAACAACAACGAATAACTGGAAGACACCTGGCGCATCGGACTCGTGGCATTACAGTCATCATCCTCTTATTAAAAAGCACCAGTTAGAGAGCACCGCTATCATTCGCATGCATTGCTATTAATTTACATTGAGTATGACTGTGAATGGATCTCTTTTACCATGAATTACAATGTCTAGTTAGTCCTTGGTCTTCAGGGGTGCTCTGCATTTATGTTTTGTGCTTTCAGAAAGGGCTAGCTAGGTACCATCTTGTTATATCATGTTATGATTGTTTTGAGAAAGAGTTGTCATCCGAGATTTATTATTATTGCTCGCTAGTTGATTATGCCATTGATATGAGTAAAGATAAGACCTAAATGTTACTGTGAATATGGTTACTTCATAATCTTTGCTGAAAACTTGAATGCTGGGTTTACATATTTGAAACAACAAGATCAAACAGAGTTTGTAAAAGTTTTTCTTTATCACTTTCAGTTTGTCAACTGAGTTGCTTGAGGAAAAGCAAATGTTTAAGCTTGGGGGAGTTGATACATCTCCAATGTATCTACTTTTCCAAACACTTTTTCCCTTGTTTTGGACTCTAACTTGCATGATTTGAATGGAACTAACCCGGACTGACGCTGTTTTCAGCAAAATTGCCGTGCTGTTATTTTTGTGCAGAAATAAAAGTTCTCGGAATGACCTGAAAATCCACGGAGACACGTTTTGGAATTAATAAAAAATAATGGCGAAGGAATCAACATCAGAGGGCCCACACCCTGTCCACGAGGGTGCAGGGCGCCCCCCCTTTGGGCGCGCCCCCTGCCTGATGGGCCCCCTGAGACTCCACCGACGTCAACTCCAACTCTATATATTCACTTTCGGGGAGAAAAAAAATCAGAGAGAAGGATTCATCACGTTTTACGATACGGAGCCGCCGCCAAGCCCTAATCTTCATCGGGAGGGCTGATCTGGTGTCCCTTCGGGGCTCTAGAGAGGGGAATCCATGGCCATCGTCATCATCAACCTTCCTCCATCACCAATTTCATGATGCTCTTCACCATGCGTGAGTAATCACATCGTAGGCTTGCTGGACGGTGATGGGTTGGATCAGATTTAACTTGTAATCGAGTTAGTTTTGTTAGGGTTTGATCCCTAGTATCCATTATGTTCTAAGATTGATGTTGCTATGACTTTGTAATGCTTAATGCTTGTCACTATGGCCCGAGTGCCATGATTTTAGATCTGAACCTATTATGTTTTCATGAATATATGTGAGTTCTTGATCCTATCTTGCAAGTCAATAGTCACCTACTATGTCTTATGATCCGGTAACTCCGAAGTGACAATAATCGGGACCACTCCCGTTGATGACCATAGTTTGAGGAATTCATATATTCATTGAGTGTTAATGCTTTGGTCTGGTACTCTATTAAAAGGAGGCCTTAATATCCCTTAGTTCCAATAGGACCCCGCTGCCATGGGAGGGTAGGATAAAAGATGTCATGCATGTTCTTTTCCATAAGCACGTATGATTATATTCGGAATACAAGCCTACATTACATCGATGAACTGGAGCTAGTTCTGTGTCACCCTATGTTATAACTGTTGCATGAGGAATGCATCCGACATAATTATCCATCATTGATCTATTACCTACGAGCTTTTCACATATTGATCTTTACGTAGTTACTTTTCCGTTGCCACTGTTACGATTGCTACAAAAACTACTACGGTTACTTTTGCCACCGTGATCGTTACTTCCATACTACTTTGCTACTAAATACTTTGCTGCAGATATTAAGTCTTTCAGGTGTGGTTGAATTGACAACTCAACAGCTAATACATGAGAATATTCTTTGGATCCCCTTGTGTCTAATCAATAAATTTGGGTTGAATACTCTACCCTCGAAAACTGTTGCGATCCCATATACTTGTGGGTTATCACCCGACAGCTAATGTTGCCGGGGAGACTGAAGCCTCCGCGCGGAAGACCTCTTCGGGTAATTAATTAGATCTTTTTTTTCTTGTTTCTTTCTTTTATTATCTTGTCCCATGCTTCTGGCTCTTTAATATCTCTGCTTCCTTATTGTTGCTTGTTGACTTCTCCTGCAGTCCCTCAGGCTGAAGAGCCTGAGTTGCTGGAGGAAGTGGCCAGTATAGGGAGGGATGCCGCAGATGAAGCCTCCAAGATTGATGCTGCGGAGGGGCAGGGACATGGTGCCGGGAGCGTCCCTGACCCCTGACATGAACGGAATAGGTCCTTGAGAGAGCACCAGGGGCAGGGGCAACGTTGAAGGAGAAAGTTCCCATGCAAACCATGGATCCCCCTCCCTCATTCGGAACAGTGAGGGGGAAGGGCCTCGCCACTATCTTCGATCCAGTTGGCGCTAGTGCTGTCACAGTCAAGACTCGGAGCCCCCGGCTCATCAGCGACGACGAGCATGGAACTTGATGAAGAGCTCCAGCACATTCAGGCACCGCTGTATCAAGGGGTCGACGAGGCAGACGATTCTACTACCGTCATGATGGACATATCCTTCTTGGAGTCCATGGCGGCAAGTATCAAAGAGATGTAGGGATGGCACAACCAGAAATGGTAGGTGCTCAAGCAGCAGCGCAAGTCTGCTAACAAGATCGACTGGCAGTTGAAGGACAAGGGCAACGAGCTACGCGATTGGCACAGCAAGCAGTTCCAGGTCCTGATGAAGTAGCAGGAGACAATCTTGATGGCGAGCGAGGATGTCATTGCCCGGAAGACTCGCATGGCGGAGCGCAAGTCGCTTCTGGATGCCAGAGAGTAGGACATCTCTTCTCGGGAGGAGAAGCTTGAGGACACCCTCCGCACCAAAGATGATGATCTGGAAGCCCTTGTGCAGCAGCGTACCAAGGAGCTAGAGGATAAGCAGAAGGACGCCTTGGATGCCTTAACTACTGATTCTGCCACCTAGTTGAAGAAACTTGCTGATGACCTTGCCGGCGCTTCCTCTCCCAAGACTGCACTTGACCAGCAGCTGACCAAGCTGACGGAAGAGCTTGCTGGGAGCGCCAAGGAGGTCGAGACCTTCAAGGAGGAGGCACAGAAAGTTGGGATCCTTTTGAAGGATACACAATCGCATCTCTCCTCCAAGAGTCAAGATCTCGGGGCCGCCAACAGCACCATTGACGACCTGAAAGCCAGGATCGACAGCTTGGAGAGCTCGGTAGAGTCCAGCGGAGCCTGTGAGCAGCAACTATCAAAGGATTTGGACACCGCTAGGCGCCTCTGGAAGGATGCAAAGGACCAACTAGCGAACCATTCCGAGCAGGTCAACCTCTAGATCAACAGCTTGATTGATATTGCCGAGCGCCTCACTGCCCAAGCAACACAGATGGCCATGGTAGGGCCAGTCTTTTCAGTCAGCAGGTAGGAGGTCCCTAGTGTCAAACTTGGGGTCTTCTTCAACGAGCTGATTGACAACCTAAAGATGCATGAAGAGGGGAGGGTCGGTCGCTTCGCGACTAAATCCCACAAGCTAGCCCGCGACGCCCTCTTCATGGTTTTGAGCAACATTGCATACCACCATCAACACATCGACCTTGCTGATGGCTTCAGGAAGCCGCCGGAGGGCGTGGACGTTCCTTCTACTGAGGAGAAGGCTGCTCCACTCACTGCCAATGTCCTTTCAGTCCCAACGGCTCCACGCGTTCGCTAAACCCGGTGCTAAACTTCCTTCGCCACTATGCTGTCCTGTAATAAAACATGATGCATGTCCTGATGTTTAGACATCTTTTTATTTATGCTCGCGCAAGACTGATGTTTTTGCTTAATCTTAGTTACGTGTTTATCCCCTTAAATTTCATTCGTTAGTGTTCTTATGATTAGCCCCTATGCATATTTTGGTTGCCTGTCGGTATCGTATTTATCGCGATTGTCATAAAGGTCAAGCCATTATCATTCTTCTTGGCGTGGATGCATCCCGGCAAGTTTTTCCTTGGTAGCTTTTGATGCAGACACTCATTCTGCGAGCGGGCTCAGAATAGAACGAGGGTGTCGACAAAAATACTAGCAAGGTTCCATCACACGAGGGATTTCCTCATACGAACACTTCAGTACCCAGGGGACAAACAAAATGCAAAATCTTAAACTCATAAGGGAGCGATAACTGCATGAACTTAGCTTTCATCTTTGCTATCGGCATTTTGGGAACCAGGGTACACAGACTTGCCTGCCTACGACCGACAGCATCGCTCCATCAACGGCCTGGTACGGCCCATCTTCAGCATCTACGAAACAAGACCCTCGTGACGGGCCAAGCCTCGCGAGGCGGACGACGCCAAGACCTCCAGAGGGAGTAGCCACCCTAGGCTGGCTCCTGAGGAGTGGAGATTCCTATGCAACCGCCGATCTCATGAGGTCCGAATGATGTAAGCCATGACGACCACGATTAGGCAGGCACCAGCGGGCATAGTACAACAGGTTTCCTCTTTGGTGATAAAGAGTCAAGCGCTGGCGCGGAGTTCGAAGGAATCAGCCAAAGGTTTCCATTCCTGTGCTACAAGACTAAGACCGCGAGGACGGCAGGATGGAGGTCATCGCCGAGCCCACCACGATGTCACAACCAGAAGCTTTGCAGGAGATGACCACCTTTCGTCAGGATAAGATGTACTATTTCTCTCCCTTCAAACTTGGCCATTGTGGGATACATTCCCGCCCTCGTTTTGGGTGAAGAGGACCTAGGCCTCTATAAATATAGGTTAGCCACCACCATAGAAGGGGATCGAGCCATCCGAACCCTCACCAACTCACACCAACACAAGAGTAGACCTCTAGAGGCAGTTCTTCCTTTGTACTAGTTCATCCTCAACTCACCTCAAGGCTAATCCACCACAAAGAAGGAGTCACTACAAAAAAGACCCATCCATGACATTTTAGGCCGAACAATTTTTTTTGTCATGCTTAAGACACTTCTATGAAGATAATTGTGACAAAACCTGACATCATCATAGATGTGGTGGGCTCCTACTTCTATGACAAAAATCATGACAAAAATGGGCTTTTCATCCTGGGCGGCCCAGAGACGCAAGTGCATGACATTCTTTGGGCCGTCCATGATGGAAAAAAACCGTGGTAGAAGCGAGGGCGAGGAAAATGTTGGGGAGTTCCCGGTTATGGTGGGTGGTCGGGGGCCGAGCGATGCACATTTCTCTCGTAACCGTACATGCATGGGTGCGAGGTGTTGGGCTCTAACTGAACCCAAGCGAGGCATTCGCCTACTGAACCAGAGCAATTGCACTGCAAGCTACGCGTTACTGAACCCGAGCAATCAATCGATCTGGCTATTAACTGAACCGGTCGAGCAATTCCTTCGCTACTGCTGCTAACTAAAGCCGATCGAACCCTGCTGCCTCCTTCCCTTGATGATCAGTAAGC